>NW_022985067.1:2051659-2105418 GCF_010015585.1 Eremomyces bilateralis CBS 781.70
GTAAGCTCGTGTCGTTGTGGTATTAACAGGTTCCGATAGAGGGGCCTTAACAAGCGCTCCCGTTGCGAAGAGGCCCTCCGGCCTTAACAGAGTTCACCTAGATTTATACAAGTTAGCCTTAACGAGTTTTTGGAATTAGGATTGTTCCAAACCCTCGCTACACGCAGCTCATTGCTCACGCGTAACGCCAGAGTAGGCGAGCCCGAGGGTGTCCTGTTAGAGGCCTAAGACGCGTCCTCATCCACCTGATAATAAGTCAGGCTTCCGGATCCAGCTGCGAGCTAGATAGACCCCTATCGGATGGTTTTAATCTCCCATTTTTATCCCTCAAGAGGCCTCCCTTGATGAAAGGACACCGTGTCTAAGCGGAGGCAGTAAACACAGTCGTGCTGGTGTTGGTGGTATGGGGATACCACGCCCAACGCTTACGACCTGCACGCGTAACGCGCGCGTCTCTCTCATCGCCACTGCACTTAGCCATCGATAGAGAACTCTTCCCCATCAATGTTTCCACCCGCGGCGACGTGGACGCGTGCAGTTGGACTTCGCGGGCGATGAAGATAACTTAAATACATAGGAGAAGACTGAAGAGTCCTGATTAGACCTAGCCCAGGGGTAGGGGGCAGTGAAAGGAATGTTAGGTGGCAGTAGAAACCAACAGGGGAATCTTGCGACAGGGAGGGCGGAGGGAGGAAAATGCCTGAGCTAAGCGCCACCAAGTCACAGCTATAGAGTACCGATAGAGCGATAGTTACCACGGACGCTTTACTGCAAAAGACTTAACACTGCGCGATGTCTTCGCCAGTAACCAGCCACCACGAAGACCTTCAGATAAGTGGCATACTCAAGCATTCCAAATCTGTGTCAATCACGTGAAAATTGCCCGTTCCCCACTATTATACTTTTCACCACTTCCACTACCAATTTAGTATTAAGAACAGAGAGATTTTGGCGTTATATTTGAGATACAAGGAGCTAAGCGAAGAAGTAATTATTACCTTCGTTTTCTAGGCACTTAACGAGCGAATGCCTAAAGCGATCGGTCTCCATATCAACTTTCTCCCTGGGGACATTGTGCCACGCATGTTCCAACGCAACGATAGCCTTTTCACGAGACAGCTTCCCCCTTGATGTCCGTAAATCCTCAAATGGTAAGTGATCCTTGATATAATGCCAAATTCGTTCAACCTTGTTCAGATCTGGGGATCGCGGAGGCCACTTCACCACGTTGATTCCGAGCTCCTGACGCTCCTCAAAGGTAATCTTCCTTGCCTTTGTATGGGGAGATGCGTTGTCCTCGATAATCCAAACAGTCCTACCTGTATCCCGAGCCACGTCTTGTGCGAAAGGAAAAAGCTTTTCGCGCAGGATTGTCTGTCTGTACCGTGCCCAATCTATACCGCCCTTGGTCTTGCCTGAACGTGTTGCGAGCTCCCGTTTGAACTCCCATTCGGGCCTTCGATTTCGCCTGCGTGTACCGTTTTCGCGGTTCTCCCTAGTTTTGAAATCAAATTAACGTGGCGATTACGGTTTGGTTGGTTCAGACCGAAAAGAGTCCGGAAACGAACGCAGGATATTAGCACCACAGAAGTGCCAAATCCGACCTTTTGGCACCGTCTCACTACTTACCTCTGTATATCCTCGTTCATTTCATGTATCTCTCGGAATTGATGAGTGCCAGGCTGCCGTGCAGCGGCTCTGTCCTGCTCCATTAACCGCTCCTTTTCAGCGTTCTCTTGGTCGATATTTTCCTTCAACTTTTGCGTCTCCTCTATGGTCTCCCGGGACCAGGTGTGACAGGGCCCTGTACCGTACAGATCGTATCCGTAGACAATTGCGCCCCAAAACATAATTGCAGGCTGGATCTCGTCGGCTGGTGGTCGTGAGTAATTGAATGGGTTCTCTCCTACCTCCCAGGTAACGGCAGGAGGTTTATTATGTCGATCCGTATCGATAGACACCTCGTCTGTAAAGATAAAGAGATCTCCTCGATCTAGCTTAGGGAGTGCCCATTCTGCGAGCTGTATACGGAACCGTTTGTGCCAGAATTCGAGGTGAAGTTTACGTGGTGGGCGCCTTCGTCGGAGGTAGTGATCTTCGTGAAGAGTCCTCCATCCCGTTGTTTGTGAGATAGGTTCTCCGTATACCCGTGAAAAATCGTCGATTACATGTCGCCAGGGCGTGTCTTGGGCCTCTTCTGTACATTGCGCATGGATCCGAAGGGCATCGGAGGTCTGCGGGGAAATCGCATGGGGTCTGCCAGGACGAGCTTCAAGATAGTCCCGAGGGCGATCCTGTACGATCGCATCTAGGATATCTGGTAAACTCGGAACGAAATTGACTGGTAAATCTCTCGATAAGGCTTGTATCTCACGGGCACGCCTAGAGATACGCGATAGCGCCTTTTGGGCAGTATCCGGTCTAACCCGGATTAGGCTAGAGATCTGCGGAAGATTCTGCCCTAAACGGTGCGCCGTCGCGATGCTTGCGATTTGGGGACCTGTAAGTCTTGGTCTCTGTGGTGCACGTCGTTGCGGAGGCATTGAATAAAGCGAAAAGTGAAAATAAAGTCAGACTTGGCTAGATATCTTAGTATTTACTAGCTAAATTGATCGTGATCTCTTACTATTATAGAGTTAGTGAGGGTTGGCGAGGCCTCTGCACGTGATTGATAGAGTATTGAAATTTCCTAAGGCAACCTTTGGTTGAGTATCAACCAGGTAGCTCGGCGGTCGCTCGCGCGAAAGACTGGGTTATCAGGCGGCTTTGGCACGCCATAACCTGTGGCGCTGACCCTTGATAACAAAATATGTAGGAGAAGACTGAGGAGTCCTGATTAGGCCTAGCCCAGTGGTAATAGGCAGTAAAAGGAATGTTAGGTGGGAGTAGAAACCAAGAAGGGCATCTTGCGAGTTGTGACAGATGCCCTCAAACACTTGGTAAAGATAGAACCAATGCCTGCAGAGGGTAGCTAGCGCATACAAGCGAACACCAAATGCGGCCCTAGAAAGAGAAATGGGCTACGTTCCCACCCCCGCTCTACTATAGTATATACAGGCGGCCCGTTACCAATTTGCCGCAGAGTCCGCCCAAGCCGCCCAAGCCGCCGACGCCAGCTGGCGGTTTTGTAGGAACAGGGGGATAAACATAAGACCGAGGTTTCCCCACCCAAACGACTAGTAGTCAAACATCGTTATCTTCGAAGTGGAAGGATACTCAAGGGCGTATCATCCGCATCCGTCTATTACAAAAGCCAGCGCTTCCAGTGGAGACACAGAAGGACACCTGACACCGATTTATCTACATGGCTAGCACCGAGCCGGAACATCTGGCGGCAACTGAGGGGACCGGGGAAATCGCTCTGGTGGGTCTCAAACTGGGTCGTCCCATGCGGCTACCACGACCTTATTTCACGATACTAATGTTGGATCAAACCAGGATGGCCAACAAGAGACAGATTCGGCGTATGCGGAATCGTACGTAACCCGACAATTGTTAGGTAGAGGCCAGCAATGTTGATCATATGGTTTCTACAGCACTCATGAGAGCGATACGACATCGCTAAAATCGAGCATACGGAACTATCGCTGGCATCACGGGAGGCGTTATCATTCGTATGGGGAAGGGGAGTATTGGGGGCCTAACGATGATGAACAATTGGACAATGAAGATTTCGGGTCAGCAATCTTGCCAGCTTTGCAGGTTTATATCTGGTCACTAAGGAGGAGTTTAGGCATCAAATGTTCATCAAGATCCTGAAAGACAACCTGTTCGTCGCCCCGATAGGTGAAGACCCGCAGGTATGCGATCAGTCTAAAGTCAAAGATAAGACTGACGAGCTTCCGATACAGCGGATTCTTGATATTGGAACTGGCTCTGGGATTTGGGCTATGTTCGTGCCCCTCTATTCAGCTCAGGCTAGAAGTGTCTTGGCTGCTTACACTACCATCCTTCTCGCAGTGATGTCGCCGATCAATACCCATCTGCCGAAGTTATCGGTGTTGACATATCCCCCGTCCAACCGTCTTTTGTCCCTCCTAACTGCCGCTTTGAGCTCGACGACGCTACTCAGCCGTGGACTTTCCAAGAGAACCACTTTGACTTCATCCATATCCGCATGATGAACGGATGTGTGCCGGATTGGACGGCTTTCTACCGGCAAGCTCTGAAACACATTAGACCTGGCGGCTGGTTTGAACAGGTCGAGCTTTCTATCCACACGCATTGCGACGATGGCAGCCTTCCCGATGACTCCGTTTTTCATAAATGGGCACATCTATTCATCGAAATTGGCCAGAAAATTGGAAGGACGTTCGAGGTAGCAGAGAGTGCTCCAGAATGGCTCAAAGCGGCCGGATTTGTGAACGTGACAAACCAAACTATCAAGGTTCCTCTGGGGCCTTGGGCAAAAGAAAAACATTTGAAGGAGCTTGGCCTTTGGAGCCGAGTGTACTTGGAGAATAATCTCGAAGGCTTCGCCTTAAAAGTGACTACAATGTTCGCTGGTTGGTCAGTCGAAGAGGCGCAAGTCTTCTTCGCTAAAATGCGCAAGTCTCTGCGTGACCCATCTATACACAGCTATATATACCTGTAAGCGCTCCAGCTCCCCTCATTTCGCGCAGATGTTTCCCTTATATCGAAGAAAGCATCTGCCGTAGTAGCTGACTATAGAGCGTAGGAAGGTGGTTACTGGACAGAAGGCAAACGAGTAACATGTGAGCGAGTATTTGGCTTGTCGCTAAATTGGGAATTGGCAAAGAAGCGGTAGATGCCGTCATCTCGGATCACCTCTTGATACATACGCTACTAACGGCCTATTTATGGAACTAAGGAAGTGCTAGGTGTTCGATATCAAACATCCCTATGGGATCAGGTGGTCACTACCCGATGGGGACTAGCCCCATCGGAAAGATCCTCCTCCGACGGATACTCCTAGAAAATAAAATCAACAAGGATCGCATACAACTTTGAACCGGTTATAAGCTCTTAGAATTTGGAATATCTGAAGAGGATCAATATTCTAAGATTGGAATATCTACAGAGGCGTAATCTGTAACGCAGAGGTAAAGAGACGATCAAGTTCGATAAGGGTAATATGTTACAATAGGAAACTAATCCCAAGGGATCTGTCCAAAGGTCTCTGTAAGAGTCTTGCCCTGTACACCCAGACTATTGGTTATGGCCTAACAGCCTCAGACTGGTGCTGGTGCATTCTTATTTGTCTTTACCTATCTCTATTACTATGGCAGTATGGCTTGATCCCCTCTATAGCCTGCTTAGCAACCTCCGTCGTTAGATGAGTTCTTTGCTGATATCGAGCGTCGACGACTTCAGCCTGTTTTATATAACTAACTTAACTGCAGTAACTTTAGCATAGTGTGACAGTCTTGGCTTCGCCCAGTGTTAAGGAGCTGTGTTAAGGAGCTGTGTTAGGATAGCAGAGAGAAGAGTTGATGTCTCGCGTACAGAGGCGCTGGGAGATTTCTTCCTTCTCTCTCTTCAGTTTAGATCAACGAAACTTGGTAATCGCAGATCCTGCGCATCCGGACCGTGTCAACCTTTAAGTTTACACAGATTAAAGGTAACGTATTCCACAAGCGAGCGGCCCACCTCACCTGTACGAAACGACTTCAACGATAGATATCTCTACAACGTCGAATAAAATCAATTATTTTTAATTTCCAGACTATTCTACAGTATCTTGCCGACCTAGAGGACATGTTTCAATACGATGTCCTACCTCACGGCAGCGTCCACATCGCCTTCGACGCGGCGCAGCCCCGTCCTGTCGGGTACGACTTTGACGCATTTCTTGAGAAATTTGGGACTCAACGGCGGAATGATTAATTAAATCCTGCCCCTCCTCAATAGCCAAAGACCCTCGCTCCTGAATCCGCTTTTTTTTTCGTTGTCTTCGTTGTGTTGCGAGCTTGTTTGCCTTTCGAAGAGTCTCGTTTTCACCCTTCAGAATCGTGAGCGAATGGACCATTGCCTGGGCGTCCTTGACGAACTGATCAAGCGCCTCATTGATTGGCGTAGGCGAGCTATTTTGGTGGTTCGTAATACGGCCTTGAATTAGCTTCGATTGAGCCGTCAATTCAATAGCGTTGCTTGGTGTTTTCGTCTCCCATTGAGCATCCTCAGCGGCTGGAGTCGGAGTCCTTGGTCTGACGTCGAGCTTCGAAATCACGGCTTCTGGATTGTACGGAACTAGCCCTGAGCCTCGGAAGGCCCCACGGATATTCTTCTTCGTAAGAGCGGCTTCGTGTGCGGCTTTAAATGCTGGTAGGAACTCGAGTTTGGTGATATGGTTGATAGAGTTCCGTATCAAGTCCTCAATCTGAATCCGTACGCCTTCTTCAGAGGCCCAAAACAACCCATATCAAGCGGCTAGAGGATGTAGGACGCGTGCGGAGGCATACAAAGCGTAATAATGTTCTTCTCTTTGCAGAATTCCTGGAATTGAAGCGAGTTATGGCTCTCATGCCCATCAATGACCAGGAGACGCCAGCCTCCGGTTGTACGAGGCGTTGTATGCTTCTCAAAATGCTGTAGCCATTCAAATCCAAGCTCATTCGTTGTCCATCCATTGTCGCTTAGGGTCAAAACCCAATCCTTTGGTATATCGTCGCTATACCACGCTGAGAGGTGGTGTTATCCACTGAAGATCACGAAAGGTGGGATAGACCAGCCTTGAGCGTTGACTCCCTGAATAACCGTGACCTATTCGCGATTGCCTGGCTGTATCGCTTTAGGTCTATGGCGTCTCTCAGAGGCTGTGATAACCTTGGCTGTTGCGATAAGGCCCATCAGGAAGCCTACTTCGTCCATGTTATAGATATCGTCCTCATGGATGCCGTACTTGGCGATAGTATTGCGTACGAACTCAAACCAGCCCTTAATAATCTCTGGGTCCTTATTCTAGGCCCTCTGGTAGTCTAACCGTCGATTGAAGCGCATTTTGAGCTCAGGGGTCCGCTTAACGAAGTTTAAGGCCCAGTTAATAATACCGACGCTTCTGCTATCCCGAGCAGCAAGGAGTTTATTGGCCATATCTTTAACACCACCTAACCGGGCCCTAAATCCTCGCGAATCTAGGTCCAAGATATATCGAATAATAACACTCTCCTCTAGATCCGTAAGTTTTCTTGAATTGGGCGTACAGTCGCGTCGTGAAAGGATTCCAGCGCGTCGATCTCTAAGAGTTGTTCTAGGGACGTTGAATATAGCTGCAGCTTGTAGATTGCTCTGGATTTGGCCTTGATCGATAGCGTGTATAGCTAAAGATAAACGACCCTCTTTTTGGATAGATCGAGCATCAATTGATTGAGACATTGTTGTTTGTAGACCGAGTGTCGCGTTTTCTGGTTGAGGTGGCGGCTCGCTTGTAGTGGCGGCTCGCTTGTGGAATACGTTAATCAGTCTTTTACTATTGTCGTCTTCACAACATTGACCCCTTAGCATTTATGCCTAAGGTATCAACCATTGGTGGTGACCGATGCCTGCAATCCGCAACAGGGTGTTCGGTCCGTGCTGCTGTATATTTCTCCAAGATTTAACGTAGTAAGACGGCAAGAGCAAGGCTGAGGAATGTAAGGTTCTGGAAGTGTCGCCCGAGAGCAACCTATCGGATCAACTTCGGATAATGGGTGAAAATTCGGTCCGTAAGCCAATACTATTCTTGAAAGTAGTCATCCTTAATTAATCAACCAATGTCGCACGGGATGTAACGGATCACGATGGATGAGTAGTGACTCCGGTCGTAACGGTATGAATTTAGCTACAGAAGAAGAGAGAAGTTCCAAGTGTGCGTCTCCCGGAATGGTCTATGTAAACCTAACATCGTGAGGCTGCCTCAGGCCGCAAGGCCAATTATCTACAACCTGGGCCAACAGCCCAAGACTATGACACGGGATGTGCTAATGGTTGAAAGTGTCAAGTGTGAAGGCCCAAACCACGAAGGATTTGATATATCTGAAAAGGAAAAGATCCCTCTCACTACGATCTGCTATTTTACATCTCTGTGGGCAAACGGTCTACCTATTCCCTTCTGCCTTAATCCCCACATAGGCCGACCGAAGTTGGCCCGACGGGCGCCAGAATCAATCAATCATCTTCTGCCTTAGGCCGCAAGGCCACAACATACAGACTGGGCAAAGTCCCCAACTGTCACAGGAAGTCAGGGCAATCTTTATGATCAAGCAGCAGAGTTTTCTCATTCTGTAAGTTGTTCTTCTATCTCGATATCTTCTGTTAGAGATCAGGATGTCTCTGACTCCCTGTTTTTCGGGGTCCTCTGGTTTCCTACCCGTGACCCCGTATTTCCATGACAGCGCATCACGCATCCCACCATGTCACTAGCCCCTCATTCTTTTGCTTTCTCGCTTATTTTAAGGAAATAAAGGTCTTCGAGGTTATCAAATGTATACAGAACTTAAATATGGGCGTATTCCCGTAGTTTTTACGCTCATTAAGGATCAAGGTCAATATACCTACGCTCTTTTGGAATCTAACGGTGTTTTCCTACTGTACCGCTGTACCGATCACTTGATTGAGCGAACTGCGAAACCGCTATTTACCTCACATCTTCCCGGTCATTGCCTTCGAATGATGAGTATAGACCTACATTTTCTCCCTTACGATAGATCGCGATGATGCTCTGGGCACCTTTATGGTGGTATTTTCACCTCGAGGGATTAAATACCCGCCTCACTCGCGCTGCTCACTGGTCGTTCAGGCAGCAACAATATGATACTTATTCTTGCAGACAGGTCTATCGCATTCATTCGAGTTTTAACCAGCAGGCTCGGAATGCCGTTGTCACATCGCCTCTGGGGCCGGAATTTTCCGGTTAGGGGGCAGAGGCAACGGGACTACAGCGGAGTAGAAGAGAAGACAGATTAATAAATAAAGGAACAGCCCAATTTCTTGTCTTGGGTATTTATGCATGCCAGCTGAGCGATTCTAACAGTTCTATCTAGGTATACATGCCAGCCGGGCGCTTCTAAGAGTTCTATCTGACAGGAGTATTTAAGGGGTCCATAACAAAAGAAATTAAAAAAGTGGTTCATTCAAGAAAAACCATCGCCTTTGCCGCTGCTATAGCATGTCGACAAAGGATCAACCCGGCGGCGTGATCCTAGCCATCGTCCCAGCGGCGTGTTCCACGTTGTGAGGAGATAGGCGCATCAACGACCGAGTCAGGCCAACGACCTGACCCGACATGGCCTTTATTTTTCGGTGTAAAATATGCAGCTACAGCTGTTTCGGGGCCTCCTTGCTATCTTCGCTGCTGAGGCCGAGCTCGTTCTTCTCAGGTTCGGAAGGATCACTGGTATCCAAGCCCAGCTCTCGAGATTGCTGGGTGATCTGCTCTAAATCGAGCTTGGACATGTCGTCGGCGACCATGTACGGCCACTTCCCTTCGACATGGGCCTTGGCGTAGACGATGTCGATCTCCTCGAGCTCACGACCAGCCGTCTCCACGTAGAAGAACCAGGCGAATGGGATAGCGCTAAAGTTAATCAGTGCGAAGAAGAGATAAACTCCCCATCCGCTCGAGGCAGCGAAAACCGGTGTGAACATGACCACGGCGAAGTTGCAGATCCAGTTGGTGCAAGTCGACGCCGCGGCGCCCACTGTACGGGTGCGGACCGGATTGATCTCCGGCGGGTAGATCCAGGGTAGCGGCAAGAGGGTGAAGGCGAAGAAAGTGATGAAAAGGAAGATCCCAACGATAGCACCCTTGGAGTTCTCCTTGGTCGGATTGATCAAGCAAGCGAATGTGATAAGAAAGCTGAGCCCCTGACCAAGGAAACCAATCAAGTACAGCTTGCGACGGCCAACCTTCTCAATCATAAAGAAGGACGGGATGGTAGCGAGGGCGTAGACGGTGGCGAAGACACCACCCAGGATCAAAGCCAGCCGGCGTTCCAGACCCAGGTTTTGCTCGAAAAGCAGCGTCGAGTAGTAGATGGCGGCGTTGCAGCCGGTGAACTGCTGGAAGAACTGGCCGGAGCAACCGACAAGGATGCGCTGGAATTCCTGGGTCTTGCCAAACGTGAATATCGCCTTCAAGCCCACCTTTGAGGCCTTCGAGGCTTCCACGTCTGCCTTCATGAAATTGAAGTCGGTAAGGACGGCATCGGAGTCCGGTGTGGTGTCCTTGAGCTTAGCCAGAACGTAGCAGGCCTCTTTGTCAAGTCCTCTCTTCACAAACCACCGAGGGGAATCCGGGAGCATGAGGGCACCGGCGGCCACGATCAGAGCGAAGAAAACCTGGAGCGCTATGGGGAATCGCCACTGGACGGTGTCTGAGACGTAGGAGAGACCAAAGACCACCCAGTAGGCGACGAAGGTGCCAATAGCGATAACCGCACCTTCGAAACAGACGAGGAAACCGCGATTATGAGCGCCAGAGCATTCCGCCTGCCAGACGGGGATCGTGGCCGTGTTAATGCCGTTTCCAACGCCCGAAATAACACGGCCGATGACGAACTGACCGAGACCCCACTTATCGCCAAAGGCAGCCGTCGAAATCACGGCACCGACCAACAGAACAATGGAACCAGCAAGGATCAACCGAGTGCGGCCAATCTTGTCACCGTAGAACATTGAGAACAGGGCGCCGAAGAAACAGCCAATCTCGTAACAGGCCGTGACAGCACCGCGGAGGACGTTTACGTGTCGGTCTTCCGAGTCCGTAGGATTCTCGGGCATGGCGAGGGCGCCAAATGACTTCGTAAACTCGTCGCCAGCGATGATGCCTGACATCATACCCTGATTGTAGCCAAAGAGCGAGAATCCCATGACGGCCGCGAAGGTAATAGACACCCGGAGCACCCGCCCCGACATGCCGCATGTTGTTGTCCACATCTTGACGGTATGAGGACAAAGAAGGAAATCAGGAAATCAGGGACAAAGAAGGGATTCAAGGAAAAGATGGAATTCAAGGAAAAGATGGAATCAAGAAAGCATTGGGGGGAAAGAGTGAGTATAAAGTACTCCGGAGGATGGAGTAATAAGTATTCTCATATATTCTCCATATCACCTAGGACTCGGCCCTGTCCTGGCCGGATCCAAGCCAGGTACGGTTTGTTCTCGTCCCTGATCCACAAAATATGGGGAAGGAAATCAGGGACAAAGAAGGTTCAAGAAAGCACCCCGGGGAAAGAACGAGAGTGTGAAGTACTCCGGTGGATGGATTAATCGGCATTCTCATATATTCTCCATATCCACCCAGGACTCGACGCTGTCTTGGCCGGACCCAGGCTGAGTACGGTTTGTTCTCGTCGCTGCTCCACAGAATATGGGTAATGTACCAGGCTGAAAACAGTTCGCCGAGGGTCCTTCTCCGGGTATGACGTCGATCAGGCGTCTACCTCAGGGACGCATGCCGGCTACATGAAGAAGCACTCGGGATTCTTACCTCATCCGTCATCATGACGACATGCCAGGAAGCTTTGAAACATTGGGAGTGGATGCGAGGAAAAAGTCTCTACCGAAAGCCATACCGGCTTGCCACTTGACGGACCGGTGGCGGGATAGCGCCGAGAAAACGCTGGACCGGAGGGGAAGAAGCACTGGGGCGCTCGACCCTGAGACGAACCATGGTTGCTTGTTTTTGGCGCTAAAAGGACGCCAGGGACTCCCCTGCGCCCACCCCCACTTGAGCACACTGTGTTCGAACGAGGTTGGTGTCACCTTTGATTGTTAGTATGGAATAGAAACACTGAAATCAAGACGTACCAACGACGAAAATGATAGGGAACCGACAAGCCCTCTTTTGAAATCTGGGCTTGCCTCATATTGGCCAACAATTCCTTCCGATCTTTGACCCCAAGGCCCTGAAATTCTTCCATATTCTCGTATTGAAATGCCTGTACGATGCACCCTATTTCGTCCCATCTCTTTCATCCATCGACCTTCCGGTGTCCTTTGCTCCTCGCAGTCCGGCCAGGCGTTCCAAGTCTCGTCCGCATATTCCGGACTACGCGGCTTTACCAAATCCGATGTACCGGAAAGCAAATCGTTCAAGCTTATGTTTGCGCTCTAACTGGTTGGTTCCAGGATGGCGATTGGCGAATGTGTCGCCTACCTTTAGGGATGCCAGCAAATGTTGGGATGTCTCCTACCACTGATTCCCCTAGATCATGGACTAACCCAATGAACATGCATCTTGCTCGGCCAAGAGGTGGGTATATACGTCAATAAGGAAAAGTCGGACGGAAATATACCACGCACTGGCGCAAATCTGCCTGTGAGTGCCAATCCGAAGCTATGGCTGCCAACACTCCGGATTCGAGATTGTTCTCGACCACCCTGTCCGCGGGATATGTTTCGGTTTCCCAAATAGAAAGAGAATCGGGAGTGGCGATCTATCCAACGGGCCGAGATTGTGACCGCCTTCCATGATGTACTCGAAAATTTGACACATTGGAATGAGATTGGAGGTGTAGGGAATCAACCATCCCACATGCACATGGGATCGGGTGATCACTTCCTGATTGGGGCTAGCTCCACCAGGGAGTGATACCAATACCCACAGATCCCACCACCCAGATAGCTTCCTGGTCAATCAATCCCATTAAAATACACCACTTCTAAAAGGAGGAGGTACATGAGAGAATCTACGTGAGTTAGGATCTCCCTCCTTCAAACCACTGGTGACCTTGTACAAAATTCCGGGGAGCTTCTCCGCATGGCTCTGAACTGACTCCAATATGCAGAGATATGCAGCCCCGCTCTGGCGAGTGATGGCGCACTATTCTTTTCTAACTGAATATCGCAATTTCCGCCCCCTTCTTGGTAAGGATTCAAATTTTAAACAAATGGTTCCAATATTCAAGGATTGGAATATCAACAAACTGATACGTTTGGCTCACAGCAGGTTAGCGACGGATGTACTCTGTAGAAGCGGATCAATTAGCGGGGTGGTTGGTTCCCCAATTCTAGCATTCAGGGGTAAATCTGGAGGCCAGGTAAATATTTCCCGACTGAGTCGGGCATTCAATTGGAAATATCAAAACCGCATTTCTATTGCACTCCTTCCTAACTGATTTCACTATTACACGGGTCTTCAATCCCCTACTCAGTTCATATTTTGTCCAGTACCCACCTTCTGTACCTTTAACCGCTTACCACTGGAAGTGTCTTGCCACGTGAGTAACCTTCATGTCTTCTGACCAGCCTCCAATACTGGAAGCCAAAGGAAATCCAGCGCAAGGGCTAGTCGAACGAATTGCCATGAACTAGAAAGGCGAATTCCTCTCCGGTGGAATCTTAGGTATCATAGAGCGTCTCCCATCCGGCGATATCATTGAATCGCCATGGCCAAGCAGCAGAGAAGGGGACTGCCGACGAGATCTCACCATAGAAATTGCCATCTACAGGGTGTTATCCCCTCACCCCCGTTTGGTAAAGCTGGTCAATTGGGACCTAGAAACTTGTGTTTTGACGCTGGAGTGTATGCCTCATGGTTGCCTCAGCTCCGCCCGAGTGCACATGGCGAAACCATCACTCTCCCACTGCGGCTACGCTGGATCCAAGAAGCTGTGGAAGGGTTACAGTTATTGCATTCTGCAAACGTTATCCATTGTGACGTAGAGCCAAAGAATTTCCTGGTAGAGGAGGGCCTTGGCCTTCGAATTTCTGACTTTGCCGGCTCTTCTCTAAACGGTTCTCAAGCCCCAGCATGTGCTAGAGCACGATTTGAACCGCTGAACTTCGACTATAATTCTCCAGAGACTTAAGGACGATCTATTCAACCTCGGGAGTGCAGTATATAATATCCTCACCGGAGACCGACCCTATCAGGTGGTGCCGAGGTACGAAATGGAGAGAGTATAACAGGCATGAATTTCCAGATGTGTCAGAGCTACCGTGTGGAAAGATAGTTAAGAGATGTTGGCTTGGTGAGGTTGATTCTGCTCAAGAAATAGTTGACTATATTGCGTCCTAGTGTTCCTTGCGTTGCTCCTCGGTTTGGTGGTTATTGACATTTTGCCTGCATGGTCGTGGGTAGCCGTTAGGCATCCTGTCACTGAGCTCTGGTTCAAATAGTGACGAAGAGTATGCTCTTATTGTTACATAGGGGCCGAAAGGTGTGCTTGGGCAGACGTTCTAGAAGTAGTTGATCCAAGACTGGCTAGGTGGTCAAAATCAAACAGATGGACAGTGACAAGCTTCAGGGACTTGGATCACTCCAACGATTCTGATATGGTATCCATATGGATTCCCGAAGTACACCCGCACTCACACAAAATTGTATACAAATCATTGTCATTTTACAATAAGTCATCTGAAAATGGTTTTAACGCGAAATCAAGCTCGAAAATATGCTACACAGCCAGAAAACCCTAAAGAGCATTGGGATACACCTAAAAAATCCCGTATACGCGGGGCTGTGGGGTTCAATATTATATAGAATCGACGTTATGGGTTTCATCCCTCACGGTCTAAGTCCTCTGTTTTTGAGGCCGAAGGAGTCCCATACCGTACAGGAATGGAGATTATTCGCGAGGAAAACGGAGATCGATTACACTTTGAGCAAGAGAAGGAGCCCCGAGGCCGCTCACTGATTATCACGCCAGAACAGATAGAGAGAATGGAAATGATCCTCGAGGAAGCTTCTGTTGAAGAAAGAGCTATGCCTTAGGACCTTCTTCGGCTTGAAGCTGATATTGACTGCCATTGGACGACTGTTAGGCGCGTTATGGGGTCGAAAGACTACCATAAATGCGTCGCATGTCGTAAAACGTGGATTTCGCGAGATCTAGAAAAAAAACGAGTCCAATGGTGCCAGAGGATGCTCCACGACTATCCCACAGTTCCTGACTGGCAGAGAGTCAGATCCTCCGACGAAGTACACTTCTCACTAGGGCCTCAGGGCAAGCTCCTTATCATTAGGCACCGAGGGGAGCGATACTGTAGGAAATGTATCCAAGAAGTTGGCGAACAGTTCGATACTGATATGAGACGGGTACATGGCTGGGGGGCCGCAGGGAACGACTTCAAAAGCGAGCTCGTAACGTATGATGTTCCTTCTAACTCAAACGGGAAGATGACGCAACGGGTCTACGTCGACGCGATCCTAGAACCGCATATAAAACCTTGGATACAGCGCGGTGACATCTTCGTTTTAGAAGAGGACCAAGACTCTAGTCATGGCCCACCATGGTCATCGAAAAAGGAGAACATCGTACAGAAATGGAAGCGCCAAAATGGGCTACATTCGTACTTCAATTGCGCAGGATCTCCGGATCTCGCGATCATCGAAGACTGTTGGCAGCCTACCAAACAGTACATACGTAAGTTCGCCCATTGGGAGCCCGATGAGACACAGCAGCTCGCTACATACAAATTTGTATTGTGTTTTATGGTCCCAGGCCTGCGGCCTGTTCCCTTGGTTGTGGCTGAAGACGTGGCTGGTGGATTATATCAGAGAAGCAAACAAACATGGTAACACAGCAGTAGGGCATTGGAGAGGAGAGTCGCTATCTCGCGCACAAAGGTGCCGGGAGATTTCTTCTCTCTCTCTCTCTTCAGTTTAGATTAATGGAACTTGGTAATCGCAGACCTTGCGCATCCAGACCGTGTCATTGTGATGGTGCTGGTGAAGTCTGTGACAGTCTTGGGCTTTGCCCAGTCTGTGTGTTGTGGCCTTGCGGCCTAAGGCAGAAGGGATGGGTAGACCGTTTGCCCACAGATGTAAATAGCAGATCGCAGTGAGAGATCTTCTCCTTCTCTCTTTAGCAATTCAACAGCGTTACCAGCTTACCAAATCCTTCGTGGTTTGGGCCCACGACAATGAGGCTAAATCCGATTGGGTATGGGGCTAACTCCGAGTGACCAAAGCGGTTAAGGCCGCCCAAGTAGTACTGTTAGATGGACACTAGGGACTTCAGTCAACAGGTGAAAAAATAAAAGCTGACTTATTACTGGACCTACCTCCGAGTAACAAAGCTGATAACAGTGGCCTCGTAACAATACCTGTTGAATGAACAAAGAGATCTTGGTAGTGGAAACTCATTGTAGGTCGGAGAGCTCTTAGACGAGTCTAACGCCTATCTCCGAGGGAGTTTATAAATCTGACCACGAAATACTGCTAGATCTCTATGCGCTGCGGATGGTCCAAGTACACCGTACGCGAGAATCGATGGAAGTGTCTTCGGTTGTAGAGGAGATCCGAGTCTACCTAGATTGCGTTCTTGAGGTACGGCAAGCATTCCCTGGCCCTGCACACTACACAGCAACACGTCGAGTAGGTTCGTAATAATCCAATCTTTGAAGAAATCATGGACTGCATTGGTAAGTTGCACTGCATGAAATATATGAGATGGCTCCTACTGACACGGTCTGGATGCGCAAGATCTGCGATTACCAAGTTCCATTAATCTAAACTGAAGAGAGAGAGAAATGAAATCTCCCGGCACCTTTGTGCGCGAGATAGCGACTCTCCTCTCCAATGCCGTAGCTAATGCTGTGTTACCATGTTTGTTTGCTTCTCTGATATAATCCACCAGCCACGTCTTCAGCCACAACCAAGGGAACAGGCCGCAGGCCTGGGACCATATCACCTACCTTCTTATTCCCCTTGAATTGTATGGAGTCCTCCCCCATTGTGCTAGAGATTGAGCCTCTGTGGATATTCCAATCTCAACAGGCACGAAACTATAGATGACCTCCCCTTAGAAAGCCCTACTACGAAGTTATATAGTAGATCTAGACATAGGAGTTTAGAAATCAAATTTGATGATGTAGATCCCGCTCCCGCATAACTACTAAAGATCGACTTGTTGGGTTTACCCCGCAATGAGTCGTCCTTGCTCTGCTTGCACCATTCAGCAGTTTAACTGGCCATTTAGGTTACTACAAGATGACGCGGAGTAAGAGCTGAGGAGCCACACCACCCACTCTGCTGTGAGACTGACTTTATGGATATGCAATGTCTAGGACTGGTTTTATTGATGGGAATTCCTTGTATTGACATGTCGTGTTCATGCAACAATAGATAATTTGTCATCCAAGAAGCAAGCCATAAGAGCTGAAAACTTACTTGATTCATCGCCAAGTTGATTCATGTTTATTTCTCGCAGTTGCTCCTATCTAGCACATCAAGTCTGTCATTGCCGTCAGAGTTCTCGATTCCTACGGCCGTTATCAACTATGGATTTCCCACAGAACGAGATTCGGCTTCTGGTAGCTAATAAGCCTACTTTCTACGTGAAACTAGACGTTGAGTCGGCCAAGAAAGCCGATGAACTGTTGGAGGACAACCACCGAAGCAATCACATCTTTTTCAACAATGAAGGGTTCCATGTACGTGGATAGATTCAGTTTCCAGTGAAAGGCTGCTGTTGCGAATGAACCAGACTTATCGATTGACCTTGCTAACCTCATCTAGAACCACATCGTACATCATATCCTTTCTCTCTATGCGCTAGGAGCCAGTCCTGCGGCGCTTGAGTCTCACTATGCTCACAACAAGGCATATCAACGCCCTCCATTCAAGGTTGAGGAGCGCGTCGTCCAAGATATGTCGGAACCAGAACAATTTATACAATTTCTGGGACAAGAGAAGTATTACCATGACTTCGTGGTATTCTTCGAGAAGGAGATGGAGAAGAAAGGCTGGCAGCAAGTTCTTCAGGACTACCTTTTTTCAGAGGACGAGAGAAGCCAGCAACTTCTGGTGCGGACGTTCGCAGGTCAGTTTTTCCCTGCCATGCGCTGCAACGCTGACTTTACAGGTTTCATACATCCACTGATTCATCTAGGATTTGGCATTGAATTTGGTCAACCGGTCATCATTGCTGAGGCTCTAGCACAAGCTGCAGTTCACGACGAATGGATCGGGAAATACCTCCTACCAGCAGAAAAGGCTGCCAAAGTGAATCCGAAACCGAAATCGTTGTTCCAGTTGCTCCAGGATACATATAGCGACAAGAAGATTCAGGATTCTACAAGATGGAAAGACCCAAACAAGGTTCGAGACGGGATTTTGATACGAGCGCCTGACGAGATGATTGCTCTGGCGAGTCAGTACATTGTGAAGGAAGCTGAACTGGAAGAGAAGACAGCGGAGATGATCAACATAACCGGTATGCCGTTTGAATGTTTGAATACTTCACAGGCGCGACTGACTCTACCAGCCTACTTCACCGGCGCTGCCCAACGTCCTCCTCATACCGAAAAGGTCGATTTCTTCCTCATGCACTCCCTGAATTCGTCCATTTTCTTTTCGGCATTCCTCAAAGCAGATTGGCTCGCTACTGCGCATAAGATCCGTCTCCTTGAATGGAAAGGTCGAATGGATCTCGCATTGTATGCGAGTCGTGGAAATGCCAGGCTCGACATCCGGGAGATCTCCGAGTATCGACCCCGTGGGGGATTGTCAAGCAAGCCGGAGCCTGAGCAATGGCAATCCTGCTTTGATGCGGCAGTGCGTTTCGAAGACGATGGCCACTTCTGCAAGCTTATCCGAGCGATTGCTAACGGCAAGGCTGCTTGCGAGAAATTCCAGGATGGCAAGGATTTCCCGATCAAGTCCGACATGTGGATCAAGTTGGCTCAACTAGCCACTGACTCTGTCTCCGTTGATGGCCCCACCTGGGTTCGGGGTGCCGGATTCGCTGATGCATGGAAGGATGTTCCTCTGCGAGAAATCGGTCGGTTGTAGGGTTGTATGGAGTGGGTGGCGTATGATTCTACTTCGATCAGCGTCAGAATGAGACGATACCTATAACTATTGTTCAAACCTACTTTGTTTGTCTCGGGATTTCGGTCTCTTCTTTTCAGTCTTTCATTCTCTGCGTCTCCCTGATCTTTATGACATATTGATACAGAGATTCGATGACAGCTTCAGACAGGAACTATTTGTATCCCATCATGGTGGCCCACCAATCTTGCAGGCCAAGGAGACTCATTTGCCCCGCGAATTCGTGAATCGAGCCATATTCATAGATCCCTCTAGTGGGACTTTGAAGCCGATCAATTTTGCTTCCCTGAATTTCTACGGGAACAGGAGCTGGTCTAGCAACCATATGGAAGTCCTTATATCGAAGATGCTTGTTGCAAACAAATCAGCTCCTTCGTCCACATTTCAAGGTCATTGCAAAATGCATGCCATACACACTTAAGAAGTTCCAACCTGCTCAAATGGCAGAAAGCTTGACTCAACGAGAAATAACGATGACTTTCTGGCTTGACACACGTAGAAAACTAATGTCGAGACGCGAAGAGGAAGAAAATACTCGTTCATTAAGGGACGACGATCAGGAGACATGCGGAAGGAGAGAAAATACCTCGACAACTGATACCCACGCGTTAACACTTGACTCCATACCCTCACAATACATCAATCCTGGAGAAGCGCCAGAACGAAGGAGAACCAGGCAGGAATGCTTTCGAGCTGCCTTTGTAAGTACGGATACCTTTCGACGGGAGGTGATATGGTGGGTCCGTATCAAAGCGTGGTATAATTCGGAAGACATCGGATTGATAAAGATCGGTAGATTTGAGACCTCCTTTCAAGAATAAAGTGAGCGACGTATGGAGCAAAGGAGAAACAATTGTAGAAAGTCCCTTGGTGGTCATATACCATAGAGCGCACGCACTGCGCAGTGGCCCAACGCTGAACCTCAAAGAAGAGGTGGTGGAGTTGTTCTCGGCGGGGCATCATCACTCAATCATCTATGGTATATCGACCGCAATATTCCATCTCATAAATACCATTCTGATGCTCCTTCAGCTCGATTCCACAACAGACATGAAAAGGTCATCGCCGGAAGTAAATCCACGCATGAAATAAACCTCAGCAGTACGTGTGCTTGAAGTCGATAAAACCAAGCAACAGCGAGGTTGGCCGAACGTGAACACCTTTGCGCTACATCCGAACACTACCCTCACACGTTGAGTTGCCTTCGCTTCGCATTTCATCTGGAACGGTACCCATAGCATTTCTCGGCTTCAAATCTCAAAGACCATGGACCAAGCTGCTAAAGGAGCTACAGCTCTCGAAGCTGGCAAGTTTGCTGAAGCGATCAAGCTATACTCTGCAGCGATTGCTGTCAATCCCAACGCAGTTGACTACTACATTAAACGTTCTACAGCCCTCCAGCGATCATCACCTCCCGACTACTCTGCGGCTCTCAATGACGCCGAACATGCCATAATCCTAGCGATTAAACGGGCTCGAAAAGAACTCATCGCGCAAGCCCAATTACGCCGTGCGATCGTCCTGTTTGGATTGGAACGGTATGCCGATACCGAATTCGTCCTTGGAATCGTCAAACGCTTGGATCCAAAGGATAAGCTTCTCGCAATTTGGGAGATGAAGTTGGCACCAAAACTCAGAGACCTACCGGCAGACGATCTCCGAGCAAAGCGGACGGTGGAAGAGATTCCTTCACCTCAACAGCCTACGCAATCCACTCAGCCCGAAAGCAAATCATCCACTCTGCAGACGCCACAAGCGGAACAGAAAGATTCACAAGCGCATGCTCCTGCTGCCAAGATCCGACACGATTGGTATCAGAGTTCGGACACAGTTTACTTTACATTACTTGCGAAGGGCGTTCCGAACGACCAAGCACAGGTGGAGATATCGGAGCAATCTGTAGGTCTCCCATTGCTTGGCTGAATAGCGCCCGTCTGACTCTTATAGATCTCTATCTCATTCCCGACGATCACGGGCGCCACCTTTGAATACACTCTGGACCCACTCTTCGCGTTCATATCACCTGCATCGTCGTCCTACAATATCACTCCGTCCAAAGTCGAACTCACGCTCAAGAAGTCGTTTCCCGGCCAAAAATGGCCCTCCCTTGACGGTTCTGCTACAGATGCCGCACCGATAACTAGTTCGTCTACGCAAAATCCCGTCCGACAGCCCGTCGTATCCGACAAACCTCCTTCATACCCCTCATCATCCAAGCACGGCCCCAAGGATTGGGATCAGTTGTTCTCCAAGCGCGGGAAGCAGCAGGACGGTGTTTCGGGAGACAATGAACTAGTGGACAAGTCGAGTAAGAAAGGAGACACCAAGAGTGATGACACATTCGATGTCGACAGCGATGACGAGGGAGATGATATCAACAAATTCTTCAAACACTTGTACAAAGGTGCAGATCCTGACGTTCGGAGGGCGATGGTGAAAAGCTACCAGGAAAGCAATGGGACGGCGTTGAGCACCAACTGGGGTGAGGTTGGGAAAGGTCAAGTGGAGACCCTCCCACCGGAGGGAATGGAGGCAAAGAAATGGAATGAATAGTTGAGATGTTGGGGTTTCCAGACTTCACATCATGAGATTGTTTTCGTTGGTTTGATAATAATATGCTTGGGTGCTTGGGTAGCACCTAAGTAACGATAGAGCGATATCCCAAATGGATTTAAAATCCCTACCATGAATTCCAGGGATCAACAAGTTGTTCTGAGGCCTTCGTCCTAATTTATTCTAGATGGTGAGAATGAGGTATGAAGGGCAGTTCAACTCCCAATCTGGTGCTTGTCTCTCACATCTCTCATACACGATAGATTACGCCCACACCCTTTTCTGGTTGTCAAACAGTTGTGTGGGCCCCGAATTCCGTGAAAAGAACTAATACGGTTTCAAGCTGTGCTCTTCATTTTGTTTTCAAATGCACCAGGCCAAAAATTCTCGCCTTTGTACTCGACCTCGGTGTTGTAACTCAAGACGGATTCAAGCAGCATTGGAGAATATTACAATCCGAAGATAACAGAAAGAGCTACGTCAAAGGGAAGCTGTTTAGCTCGATTTGCTTTCTGCACGCAAGTGTATCGATTCAGCCAACCAAAAGCCCAAACCGAATCGTCAAATACATATCCAACCCATTTCTCCAGCTGTCGGGATCGAGACAAAATGCCTGGACGCCTGCCAAAGAAGGAGGATTTCCCATCTTCGATGGTGTTCGACATCATCCCTCGTACGTTACTCTTCAAGGTCATCGGCTCCACTAATCGAAAGCAGCCCCAGGAAATCACCCTCCTACGAACGTTCTCATCCTTCTTCATGGCCTTGGAGATACCTATACTCCATTTACCAAACTAGCCCAAGCAATACAGTTACCGGACTCGGTTTGCATCTCTCTCCGTGCCCCTTCCGTCTTACCCTTTGACGAGGGGCGCTTTCACTGGGCGGACGATCTCATTCTCAATGAGGCTACAGGGAACCTAGATATGGATGGAGGGTTCAAGGCGGCGACCAAATCATTGCTGGACATGATCCGGAACATCCTCATGGACAAGTGCGGATACATTGCAAGAGAAGTGGCATTGTGGGGATATGGGCAAGGCGGATGTGCTGCTCTGGCTTGTGCTACGGGTTTGGACGATGATGAAGAGTTGTGTGCAATCATCAGTATTGGAGGACCTTTTCCCGATAGTGTCGTCAAACCTATTAAGGGAGAGGCAAAAGATATAACGACAAGAAAGCTCCAGACCCCCATCTTGGTATGCCATGGCAACAAGTCGTCGAATGTCACAGACGCCAGCATTGAACGGTGCCGGAATAACTTTGAGCACGTCAAAGTTGTCACCTGGGCGCGAGAGGGAGACTCTATGCCGAAGAATAGGGAGGAAATGCTTCCAATTATGATATTCCTTTCACAAAGACTCAAAAGCTTACGAGGAGTGCCTGCTGGGGCAGTTGAGATTGGTGCGAGATAGGTTACTTTTGTATCATGGCTGGAGCTAGCAGGAGAATAACGATAATGATATGCGATCCCAAGGACTACTTGTAGCTCGCCGTAATCCTAGGATTTAGATGTCTGCATCCAGGTTCTGATCGATGCCAGAAGGTGCTCGTGACTTCGTATCAACACAGACGAGCGCGAGGGTCCAGTCAGGAGATCCTGCCCCACCTAATTAACGGATTATTCCCACGTCATCAACTCACGCTTCTCTTCCTCAACCGGACAGAACATCCTCCAGTGAACTCATTCGAATAGATCGCTTATTCTATGTAAACATGGAATCCGCTCCATAAGTCGACATCACGACACTATGGCACCCTCGAAAGATTCCAATTCAAAAGATGAATCCACGTCGAATTGCACAAATCCATACGACCCATTTCGGGCCCTGAAAGGCTTCGTCAATTCCCAAATCCAGCTGATCACGGATATGACGGATCAATTTACTTCGAGCATCGACAAGGCAGAAGATTTACACCGAAAGCTCCGTGATCATGTTCGAGATGTGAAATCCGAATTGAACGATGGACCTGATGGGCCAGACAAGTCGACTCGACCAGAACGAGAGACACCATCCTCGCGATCGCAAGATTGGTGGCAAGAGATGTCGGCTTTCTTGGAGGAGGGTCGCAAGAAGGCACAAGAGGTCTATTCACTCCTTGAGAATGATTCGCGCAACGAAACATCCGAGTCGAGTCATGGCGACAGTCAGCTGAATCCAATCGAAACCTTATTGCGAGCCATAGAACACGAAGCAGAACGGTTTGAAAGAGCTATGGAATCCCATGGGGGCTTACGTGGGAGAGTACTGTACATAAACGAAGATATCGGGGCTTTCACTTCCACAGACTTTCTCTGGCAGAAGCTTTACGATCCGATGTCGCTTTCAATGATGCCGCCATTGACCCACGTTGATTGGAATAGAGCTTTTGAGGATCTCCGACTTGCCAGTCAAGGATCTCATATGACAGCTCACTCTCAATGGAAAGCATCGAACCGCGAGCAAAAGGCTGATTGGGACTCAAAGCGCCAGCTATGGGAAGAAGTTCAGGCGGGGAGCCAGCTCGCAAGAGAAGAATTATTCGAACCATTTGGGCTGTACAGACGGATTCGGGACACATTAGGTGATGTCTTTCATGAGAACCGGCCGGCGGAAGATTCATCATCCACATTGGATCCTGAAACGGAACTTGATATGTTTGATCGATTCCAAAAACAAGAAGATTACTCCCCTGATCAATCGACGGATGCTCGCGGAAGAATCATTCGAACTGTACACAGGGAGGAGGAACGTGTGTTCCCGGATGGGCATGTCGAGAAAAGATCTACCAAAAGTAAGATCTACGAGGATGGAAGTGAGGATGTTTCGGAGAACGTCGATGACAATGGAAGTCGCAGTACACAGGACAATCATGTGAATTCCAACAAGAGACTGGAAGAGGCGACGGGTAGGACATCGGGCAATGAACTCCAGCAAACCGATCAATCGAGTGACGAGTCCAGCAGCTGGTTCTGGAAGTAAATTGGCACAGGATAAATCATCTTCTCCACTCAATATCGGCCGTCTTTGACGCATTGTACGTTCATGCTCTGTGGTGTTGATGTCAAGGACTTTCTTCGTTCGAATCCGCTAGTCCCAGGCAGAATACTATCGGTTCCAGGACAAAATTACTACAGGAACTGGACTCCATATAAGCAAGACGATAGAGCCATCAATAGCGATGCTTCTTTGAGCTCTATCAATGGCCATTCTATCTTCTACTTGCAGGCAGTAGTTATAGAGTTCTTAGACTTATGGAGATGTCAAATCCCCCTTGTGGTATCGGATAACCCAGATTCCAGTTTCGTGAATCCATTAAAGATAACTTACACTATCTTGCTAGTTTCGTATAACTATATTTCTTTTCTTTTCTTTTTTTCACATCTAGATTTTGGGAGTGTTGTGAAACCGTAGCCCGCCTGTGGCTAGCCGCCTGTGGCTTGCCAATTCTTTGCAAACTCTTCTGCGACGTGCACTGTATCATCCTTCCATGATTCCATCCTCGACAGTCATCGACAGAGTTCGCGCCGTGTTGGAATTCCATCTCCTAATGTCAAGTCAAATTTATTTAAGCAGTCCAATTTTGGATACGGAGACCTTTACGCATTGCGAAGTCCAAAACGCTTTGTGGAGACTGAAGGCATTGATATACAACTCAACTTCCTTGCTGGAGGTCCTATTCAAGCCATGCCACAGTTCTGATACATTGCAGTAACACACTGAAGAGATGGATGATCATCTGGAAATAGGGTGTTCGAAATCAGTATAAAAACATGATGGTATCGACCTTTCTGCTCTGATCAACAGATCATCAGTTCACATCAATACATGTCCCGATACAACCATGACCAAACTTCCTCGTCTTACAACTGTGTTTTTCATCCTCCTGAATGGTATGTTATCCATTTTTATCGGCAATAGGTTGCGAAAACTAACGACATAATCCCTAGTGTCACTGATATCAGCCCAAAGGCACACAGTTCATCACTGGGCCATGTTCAAATGAAACCGACTGCGCCTCGGCATGCTGTGGTTTTCGATGCGGCAAATGTTCTGGCCCAATTGTTGCCCAAGAACGAGATGGCGGGTGCGGCTTTGGAGATGCAACACCAAATGATCGAGCTGCCCAACTACTTCGAGGCGGAAGCCCGCAAGGAGGAGCGGTTCCTGCGTCAACCATGATTACCCAACTGGCTCCAAATGGAACTGATGATGTCGCTGCCGCCGCAACTCCAGCCGTTGTCACAACCCCAGCCTTTGTCGCAACTCCAGCCGTTGTCGCAACTCCAGCCGTTCTCGAAACCCCAGCCGTTGTCGAAACCCCAGCCGCCGGTGTAGAGAACGGACCGGGGAAGCAATTCATCACCGGACCTTGCACAAGCGACGCAGATTGTGCTTCCAGATGCTGCGGATTCGACACTGGCAAATGTGCACGGCCTATCGTTGCCCAAGAGAGAGATGGGGGGTTGTGGCTTTCGCAATGCAACCCCAAATGATGATGCTGCAGCGGCCCTCCGTAGCTGATCTTCATAATTTCTTCTGGGGTGGAAGTTGGAACAAAAATGCTGTGCATTATCGCCCCGTCGAAGTCGATTGTGGCAATTTACTGTTGCCGGATCTTTCTTATGATCGGGTATAGATTGAAATTCAAGCTAGCAGTCAAAATATTGTCCTCATTGAGCCATTAATCAAGCCGTTTCAGATAGACCGTTCGATTAATTTGGAATGGCGTTCCCTGCACCTGCTTTGACAGATCAATGCATTGCATACGAATTCTTCGAAAGGCATGAAACAGCTGTATATTAGTGAAGAGAGGATAAATATCCGGATGCACAAAAGTAACTATTGTCTTCCAGTGGGCTGCACAGTACATTGAAAACCGGCACATTTCGTGACTTCGGATCCCTAGGAAAGTATATTCGTATACATTCGTATGTGTTCCTCGTTGGCCACTGTGTTGCTACTTGGCAGTTCACAAATATTGCCGTTCCACTCCGATATTATACCTACATAATTGATGGACCCATCATCTGCTATATACCAACGTAGGAAGACAAAAATTTGTGAAATGGAACATATATGGCTGTGCTCGGCCACACCATGAACTCCATGTTGTAGAAGGCTAACCCACGAAAACGAAGATGCTGTGGAGTACAAGATCGCTTGTGGCACTCGCTGCCAGTTTCACGACATTTGTACAGTCGTGTCCCGCTTGGACGGTTGGTCAAGAAGTCGAAACAACCAGTGGAAAGGTCAAAGGCATCGAATCGCCCTGGCCAGCCAATTCTAAGGTATCGGCATATCTTGGGATTCAGTATGCAGAACATCCAGAGGGACAGTTGCGGTTCGCGGCTCCAAAACGTTTCTACGGAAATGGATCTATCCCAGGAGACAAATTTGTCGGTTACTGTTTCCCATTCAATCATCCGAAGCTAACGAGCCATAGTCCGAGTAGGTCTCCATCAGTCAACAGGGGCGACACCACTGATTCATAAAGCGATTGCCTTCAAGGAGCAGGGGATGTTGGCTCAGCCAGCGGGACTTCAGCACTTGCGGCATATGGGGAAGGAATGGGAGGGGGGGCAGACCATGTCTACAGCGAAAAATGCCTTAGTGTCAACGTTTGGACAAAACCGCAAACCGGCGAAGCAAAAAAAGCGGTCCTTGTGTGGATATACGGAGGAGGTTCGTTAGCATAAAATCTCACGCATGTTAGGCTTACATTTAGTAGGGTTTTCCGCTGGGACTTCCAATGCACCATTCTATGATGGCGGTAAACTAGCCGCGGAAGAGGATGTTGTAGTCGTGAGCCTGAAGTGAGTTAAAAAAATTTCAAACCTCCATCACACTAACCGTGGATAGTTATCGCACCAATCTTTTCGGTTTCCCTGGTGCTCCTGGAATTCCCGAGCAGAACTTTGGACTTCTCGACCAACGAGTGGCTGTAGAATGGACACGAGACAACATCGCTGCGTTTGGCGGAGATCCTAATCGTATCACCCTCTTTGGAGAGTCGGCTGGTGGATCTTCGGTTGACATGTATGCCTATGCTTGGACGAAAGACCCTATTGTATCCGGCTTCATTGCTCAATCTGGGACCGCTGGAATCCTACAATCGACTGGTAACGTCTCCTCAGCATGGTACCAGATCTCGAGAAGTGTTGGATGCGGAGGGGTTGAAGCCGGAAATGCAACCGTCGACTGTATGCGTCAGGTGGACTCCGCAAAACTGATGGATGCCCTTGGTAATATCTCAACTGGAACCGGTATTGCTGGCGTAACGTCATTTGGTCCCATGCCGGATGAAAAGGTTGTCTTCAGAAATTATACCACCCGAGGACAAGCAGGAAACTTCATCAAAAAAGTGAGAACGACAATCTCCGAAATCATTGCATGAGCTAACACGCTGAAAGCCACTAATTGTAGGAAATACCGATAATGAAGGGGGCCTCTTCACATACATGGCATCTGCGGCAGCCGGCACGTCCAATTCCAGTGGATCCGGAGGTCTGAGTCTTCCTACACTCCCTGGGGGCTTTAATCCCATTGACTTGGTCTTGTCTTGTCCGTCGGGGCCAGCGGCGTTGGTTCGTGTGCAGAACAAGGTTCCAGTTTGGAGGTTTCGGTATATGGGAGTCTGGCCGAATACAGCCCTCTCTCCAGATACAGGTGCCTATCATTCGAGTGACGTGCCGATGGTCTTTGGAGCAACCGATCGTAAAAGAGGAGCTTCACCCAATACACCTGAACAAGAGGCAACCTCAAAATTCATCAGGCACGCCTGGGCAACATTTGCCAAAGACCCTGCAGCGGGTCTTCTCGGGCTCGACTGGCCGACATATGAGCCCGCCAGTAAGTTGATTATCATGCGTGTAGATCCAACGCTGACCCTTACTCCAGAGGATACATTGCTCCGGATTGGATATAATAATCAATCTACTTTGAACTTGGCCAAAGGCGACACATATGACGCTGGTTGCAACCTGCTTGGTGATTTGGGTGCTGGTCTCCCTGGAAGGAGACGAAGGCGCGTTTGAACTTGGAACTGAATTGAATGAGACAAGGCAAATGATGCTTGCAGTTGACATGAAAGAGCGTCCGTCAAGAACGTTTGATCATATGGCGGATCCAATGATCCATTTTGGAACAACCTTCAACTTTTGAACGTGACAATGTGACACAGCGCAATCGAGAGTAACACAAACAAGGACAAGGCTGAGGGCAATCGAATGAATGATGGATCTATCGCAAGGGTTTGACTCCAAATTCCAGAATGATATTATTCCGTACGTCCGTAAGGATGGTGTTAACGCTCGTACAACAATTCCCAGACGGGGAATCAGGGGGTGGAAGAAAGCTATTCCGACTCCGGCCATATGTATACATATCTCTGTGCGTGCCCTGTATGGACGTTGATCTAATGATTGCGACAACTAAAATCGGACCTTCTCACCTCACAGGGTCAACTTTCTCCCCTGCAAATGTCTAGAATAAAAATACGGCCGAGGGTCATAAATGGACCCAAGGGATGCGCAGCGTAGGGAGCAGAACCTCCCAAGTTTTAACAGCATAATTACCCAGTCACAGTTTGCTGATGAAGTCCTGAACCTTTGCGGCCAATCACAGCGACTTTTGATCTGACCGTGTGCTTGATTCATTCATCTGTGTATCTTGTATCATCATTGCCCTTGGGCGAACAGAGTCAAGCACACGCGCTTATTAGTACTGGTTTCATCGGTAGCTAAACCACTTATAATGAAATAAACAGCAGATGATATACTAAAGTACTAAGCCACAAGTCTGGTCAGCCACACATCACCACTTTCATCTCAGCTGAATACTACCATCTCTTAATCATCAACATGACCATCAAAATGAGGTCTTTCGGTAATGAAATTAGTGCCAATCGACGCAGAAACGACGATTGACAGATATTCAAAGATGTGATGGATCAGAGGTCCGCAGACCTGGATGCCTTGTGGCCTTGTGGCCCGTTTGCTCTGTAAACACCAGAACAGATAAACACCTCGCACACCTTAGATAGATTCCTCCTTCATAGCAACAATTCAATGTTTGCCTCACGATTGGAGATTCCCGACAGTGAGACTCTTACACTTTGTTGCTATCTTCTCTATGAGTGTTTACTCATTCGGAATATATTGATTGATTAAGAATCATTGAAATCAGCAGTTGAGCACTCTGATTAGTCACGCTGTGACTAGGACCCATCGAAAGAAAGACCCATAAAGAACCGGAATTGCCGAACCGACAAATCAAGATGTCAGAACCCCATCGATCCTTGTCAGCGTACAGATCGGATGAACACGAGTCGGAATTCGAGCCGCAGGCTCAGCAAGAGATACAAGATGTGGCCGACACTCCGCAGATGAAACACGCGGGAGTATACCTAGAAGACAGGCGGCAAGAGATCCGTCAAGGGAAAAAGCCTATTGAAGCAGGCACTGAGAGAAAGATCCTGAAGTTGGATCCGAAGAACCACTACTACCTTCGATTTGAAGAATCCGTAGTCCTCGATGCTGGAGGTGCGCCAGCGAAGACAGCTTCCGTAGGACTTCGAATCTTCCTTCGAAATCCTCATGGAGGAGACGCCGTTACTAGGCCGGAGCGCCTTGCGACCTTTTACACCGGCGATGCTTTCTTGCGTCACGTTCAAGATGACCTAAAGGGATGGTTTACCCTCGTTCTTCGTGCGGTGAAGAACTACCAAGACGAGCAGGAAACTATCACCGAATTATCAACACTAGTACGAGAAATGCGTGCGACGCCGACCAAGAAAATGATGAAGCCCACTAATGCTTCCCCTATTAAAAGAGAGGAGAAGTATATAGCGATGAATGACAAACTGATCCGTATGCGAGCTTAGAGAGATAAGTATAAGTCTTAGTAGAAAGACCTCTAAGCCGAGATCGCAGAACTTAAAAACAGGGTTAAAAACCTTAAGACCGAAAAGAGCTAGGCAGACCCTACAGAACGACGATATGCTGGCTTCTACGAATCTGAAGAGGAAGATCCCCTAGAGCTGCCTCCACTGAGGCCCCGAGCTCCAGCATCCTCCCCGGCAGTCGTCGAGTCTCGTTACACAACTCCTGGCACCAATGCCTCGATGTCTATCTCTACCAAGAAGCGTGCTGTAAAGCCTTTTCAATTCAAAGGCACCGATGCAGACAAGAAGCTATTTGACAACTGGAAGTTCATGGTTAACCATTGGTTCCGCCTCGACAGTCACCTATATACCACCGAAGAAGCTATAGGCTACGTTGCTTCCTGCACAGGTGAAGACGCATTCAGTGCGATCCGACGACGTGTCGAGTCAGAGGACGAACCATACATGAACGTGAAGGAACTCCTTACCGATCTCGAAGAAGTCTTTAGAATCAAACGTCGCATTGAGAAGGCGAAGAAGAACATCCGCGACCCTAAGTTTCACCAGAAGTACAATGAGACTTTCGACGCGTATTGGCCCAAATTCAACAGTAACTTGTCCGATATCCCACATCTTACCGACGAGGATAAGATCGCCTATCTCCGCGAATGCCTAAAGCGAGGAATGAAATTCGACATGGCCAACTGCCATACTAAAAACTTCAACGACTTCGTCGACGCGTGCCGTATAACGGAAGAGAATACCACCGATGCTCGCAACTACGGAGGACGCCAACGCGTCTCTGACTCACCACGCGGTGGGAGCAGAGGTCGTAAAAGCTACAGCAATGGCCATAGCAACGGCAACAGCAACGGAAATGGCTACAAGAACGGCCACCACAAGAGGTCCAGCAGCGGCAGCAGCCACAGCAATGGCTACAGCAACGGCCATAGCAGCAGCCATAGCAACGGCCATATCTACGGCAACAGCAACTTGTACTGGCCTTACGGCCGGACTAAATCCCAACGAGAGGAATTAAAGGCTGAACGCAGATGTTTCGTTTGCCTTAAGCCAGGTCATATGGCTAACGCAGACGACGCTCCGTGCAAGGGACAGAAACCTACTGAGATGACCGAGAACGTCCTCGCGTACGACACGGGGCAGAAGGCTCCTCACCCGAAGCCCCGAGTGGACGACTACCCCGAGTCATCCGATTCGGAAAACTGAAACCCTCCGGCGATAGTCGCGCCAGACATCCACCCGGCCTTTACAAATGACGAGCTCTGGGCACAGCTTGCGCCCAAATTGATTGAAGAAAAAGATGATTAGGACGACGACCTCATTGTATCATTAGATAGAGCGCTCAGTGGACTTCGCGTGTTTTGAAGGAGGGGGTAGTGTGATGGATCAGAGGTCCGCAGACCTGGATGCCTTGTGGCCTTGTGGCCCGTTTGCTCTGTAAACACCAGAACAGATAAACGCCTCGCACACCTTAGATAGATTCCTCCTTCATAGCAACAATTCAATGTTTGCCTCACGATTGGAGATTCCCGACAGTGAGACTCTTACAGTAGTAAAAACCACTAAGGAAGGGATAAAGAACCTGCAAATCCCACTAGACAAGATGATCCCAAAAGAGAAAATCGACGAGTTCAGTACCCAGCTAGTCTAGATTGTTATAGAGGCGGTCCTTCAAGACACCCCAGTCGCTAGGCTATCGGTATTCTTAAAGAGATGGTGGACAATGAACCTCACAGACCTTAAAAACGCGCATACAAGGGCGAGAAACGAAGCAGCCTTAACGCGAAGAGCAGGAACCCCTAACAACCGCCTAGAAGAGAAAGCCAGGGTAGCTAGGAAAACCTTCCACGATGCGATACGGAGATAACGAAGAACATGCTGGAAGGAATTTCTTAACGACAACAATAATATCTGGAAAGCCGCAAAATACCTTCACCCAGCCCAGTCAAGCGCGTTCGGGAGGATATTAGTCCTTAAGATAAACGAAGGGCTAGCGAAAACAGACTAGGCAATATCAGAGGAACTCCTTATACAGTTCTTCAGCCAACCGGCAGACGCCCTAGAGCTACCCGAAGCTAGAGAAGGACACTAACACCCATAGAAAAAGATTACCAAAGAGGAAGTACGAGAGGCGATCTATAGAGCAAAACCCTCTAAGGCACCAGGACCAGATGGGCTCCTACCAGCGGCCTGGCAGAAACTGTGGCCAGAAGTGGGAGACCACGTATATGTACTCCTGCAAGCGTCAGTCAGAGAATCGTACCTCCCAGAGCAATGGAAGATTGCGCGGATCGTCCCGCTTAGAAAACAAGGTAAACCAGACTACACCCTCGCGAAGGCATATAGGCCTATCTCCTTGCTTTCCACCCTGGGCAAGGCGCTAGAGTCGGTACTCGCAGAACGCTTATCTTTTCTAGACGAAATGCACGGGATACTCCCAAAAGCCTACTACGGAGCAAGAAAGCAGAGATCGACGACCGATGCCCTCCAGCTAGCTATAGAGCAAATCTACTAAGCATGGAAACAGAAGAAGATACTATCGCTAGTTACCTTCGATGTTAAAGGCGCCTTCAACGGAGTCAATAAGGGAGTACTATGCCAAAGACTTAAGGAAAGAGGAATCCCACTAGAGATTACAAGATGGGTGTACGAATTCTGCGGAAATCGGAAGGCATTAATCATGGTTAATGGCACTGAATCAGAAGTTATGGACATCGCCCACGCTGGTTTACCATAAGGGTCGCCACTCTCCCCTATCCTCTTTCTCTTTTATAACGCAAACCTCGTCGTAGGGAAGGTAACAGACCGCTCGGGAACGATGGCTTTTATAGACGACTTCACAGCCTGGGTAATAGGCCCAGACATTAAGAGCAATATCCAGCGAATCCAGGAACAAATCCTACCGAACACCGAAAAGTGGAGCCAGGAAAGCGGTGCGCTGTTCGAACCGGACAAGACCCAACTTATTCACTTCACCAGACGCCGGAAACGGGACGAGAACGAGCTCCTGCCACTGATAGTTATGGATAACGAGATAGCCCCAGCATCAGAGATTAAACTCCTTAGAGTTATACTAGACCAAAAACTTAATTTCTAGAGCCACGCGAGAAGAGCAGCGAAACGAGGGGAAATCGCGGCAATGGCGCTCCAGAGACTTAAGGGACTCAACCCGAAAACAGCGAGACAGATCTTTACGGCAACAGTTACACCGACCACCGACTATGGGGCTTAGATATAGTTCCCAGGATCGGCAGGTACAGTAGCCCACCATATCGAGAGAGCTACTAAACTAGGAGCGAGTGAAATCACGGCTATATTTAGATCGGCAGCGAGCGAGGTCGTAACCGCGGAAGCAGGAGTCGAAACAGTCCAGGAAAGACTCCACGAACTCACCCGGAAACACTGGATCAAGATGTATACAAAACCACAGAATCACCACGGATGGAGACTCATCAAGCGTCTGTTTAAAGCTAAGACACACAGATCCCCACTCGAAGCTACAGCCGAGCTCTTCCAGCACATCAATCTGAAATCGCTTAAGAAGACAGCAGGATTCGTCAAGCCGCCGTGGCAAGACCCGCCAAGAGTCATCATCGAAGAGGAAGCGGCCGCAATAACAAGGGCAGCCCAGCTCGGCCTTAGAACTATCTTTACGGACGGATCATATAGAAACGGCCTTACCGGCATCGGAATTCACGTACTAAATATCCTAGGACTCGAGAAATCTAGTATAATAGGATTTACACCGAGTATAGACGCCCTCTAAGCGGAGCTTATAGCTATTTCCGAAGCCATCTTAGAAGCAACCGCTAAGATCCCGGTAATAGGCTAGAACCTCGACTAATGCTATATCCTATCCGACTACCAGAAGGCCCTAGGCATGATCAAAAGACCACAATGGAAAAAGAGTAAACCCCTCCAGGAGATCTTCTAGAAACTAGCAGAGGCCAAGAAAAGGGGGTTCACCTTTACCTTCCACTGGGTGCCAGCGTACAAGGGAGTGCAAGGTAACGAGAGAGCTCACGACCTCGCCCAATCTGCCACTGCCACCGGATCTGGACAGGAAGAGCATACCATAGTACTAAGACATGCGATTAAGCAAGGAAGGAGCCACCCAGAGGTAAAGAGAAAGGCCTTCCTAGCCAAAAAGACCGTGCGTTTCGCGAAGGAGCTCGACAAAGCACTACCAAGCAGGCACATAAGAAAGCTCTACGACAAGCTATCGAGAGACCAAGCAGCCCTACTAGTACAAGTTAGATCAGGGTACTGCCGCCTTAACAGCTATCTCCACAAGATCGCGGCGGCCGAAAGCAGCGACTGCGAATGCGGAGCAACGGAGAGTGTCCACCACTTCATACTGGAATGCACGAAATGGGAAGAACAGAGACAGAAACTGAAGACAGCGGCTGGAGCCCGAGCAAGAGACCTGGCTTACCTCCTTAGAGCATACGAATCAGAAGCAAAAGACGGCCCGATCAAGCGCTGGTCCCCGAACATAGAGGTAGTTACGGCAACGCTACATTTCATCCAGGACACTAGAAGATTAGACCCCGGAACATGATACCCTCCTACACATTCCCTTCCATACCTTCCCCCCTATACCCTCCCTCCCATACCTTCCCTTCTACTAACTATATGGTCTTAATCCTCCGATCCGACGCTGTGCCCGAGTAAGAGCAGCGTCACTCTAGAATAGAACCTAGAGGAATAGAGACGTCCAGCAAACTGACCATCTTATTCCCATACCACAGTTATAATAATTTCCTATGTTAGAAGCAGATAATTAGAGAAGATAGAAGAAGGAGATAGAAAAATGGGGCACAAGGCCACAAGGCACCAACGCATGTAATTAGTCAGCTTAGGTGGTTCCCCAGTCCCCACATGGGCCTCGCCGAGAGGCCTGACGGGCGTATGAATCTCTCTCTCTCTCTCTCTCTCACATCGCGATCGCCCCCCCGCTTTAGCCCGTGTGATATGATTGGAACGAACTATAAAACTACACGCTCCGCGGCGTCCACTTCGCGTCCGCAGACACTGCCGGATTCTGACCTTGCGCCTGACTGAGTCCGATCGTTGAGTCTGGCTCGGATGGTTAAGACGGACGCTAATAGTCGAGACTTCACTCTGATTATCGAGACTGACTAATTTGATAACGCAAATAAATCCAACAACGATGGATTCTTTTTCAATATGCCTCCTATAAATGAAAGTGCAATTGCTGAAGCTATATAAGCTTTTTGAGATTGAGAATTCCCATCGATTCGCAAATTTGCGGACGCTTATGGCGTTAAGTACTCTACTCTCTAAGAACATATCTAAAAGGGCACCGAATCCCATCAAAAAGGGGCCGAGAAGTTGCAAAAGTTGTTAAAAGATTAAGAAAAATGGCTGGTCTAGCGGATTACGGAAGAAGACCTTTACGGGAGGGCCCCTTCGCATGCCCAGGTTCGCTAAATGGCAGAACTGATTGCGAAAGAAAATAGAGATAACACTCCCTGCGGCACAAATTGGACCGACGAGTTTCTACTCCGGAATCCTGAGGTAAAAACAATTATCGGACGGACGATCGAGGCTTCCAGAATAAATTCTGCCACAAAAGATGTTATTTCGGAGTTCTTTTCGGCTTATACACGCATTATCGAAAGGTACAACATTAAAACCCATAACCAGTGGGATTTTAATGAGCATGGCATCGCCCTAGGGTGCGGAATTAATGCCGCGTAATTGTACCAGTCTAGGAGAAACAAAAGAGGAGGAAGAACACGATATACGTGAAGATTCCTAAAGATAGAGAATGGGTCTCTGTCCTAGAATGCATATATGCAGATGGCCGATCAATTACACCCCTGACTATCCTTAAAGGCGAATCTCTGTAGTCGACGTGGTTCCCTTCTCGCGATATCCCGAACTGGCATTATACATCCTCAGAAAATGCCTGGACATCCAACGAAATTGGCTTACAATGGCTCGAGAAAAAGTTCTTACGGGAGGCCAAACCCCTGAACCAAAATGGAGAAGAAGACTCCCGAGAATAGCGCTTTTTGGTATGCGCCGGGCACGGTACGCATGCTAAGACCCAGCTCATGAAGTCGGCGAAAGATGGTAAGGTATTTATTTTATGTTTGCCGGCCCATTCTTCCCATGTCCTCCAGCCTTTAGATATTGCATACTTTTCGCCCCTGAAATCAAGATATCATAAAGAACTGAGCCGCCTGTCTTCGCTTGATGACTGTGCACCAGTCAAGAAGCATAATTTTAAAGAAATATATTATAAATCTCGAAATACGGCTCTAAATTCGCATAACATCCGTGCAGGGTTTCGTGGAACAGGAATGGTGCCCTTTAACCCAGCCAAAGTATTAAATAGTTTCGTAATTGAACGAAATTCGCACCGTAATGCCCAGTCGTGTAACCCCTGAACTAATTCCGTATATATATAGCACACCAAAGGGGCCAAAGGACATATATAAGCAAAAGTTTGAGGGAATATTATCGCGAGACTTCGGGGGATTCTAGGGGAAGTTGGCCAAGTCCCTGGCGGAGAAGAATACCGAAATCGCTACACTTAAAGCACACGTTCTACAACTTGAAAAAACTATTCAAGATCTAGGTGGTTCGACTACGAGGAAAAGGAAACGAGTCCAGCCTGATTTAAACGAAAGATTTGCTACAGTTAAGCAAATCGTTGCGTTGTAGGAGGCGGCCAAAGAAGCGGAGCGGAAAGCTGCGGAAAAGGCGGAGAGAATTTCAGAGCACGCAAATCTAGATTCGAGCACTTATGCTCTGTATTTGAACTAGATGTATAGAAATATATATGGTGGCTGTTTTATTTGTGTAACTCTAGGGCAATACGTGGATCAAATGGATTGTTTGTGGTGGCCGGAAACTGGGATGACCGGAAACTGGGTGCTTTGACTTAAGAGGTAATTATTATGAATAAATTCGAGGGATTCGTCGTCGTAGTGAAATTCGAACCGGACTAGGTAAGTCGCTATTATTCTAAAAGCAATTGAATTGGGAATATAAACCATATCATTCTATGTAGGATCATCGCATCTAAAATAGCGAATTCATTCCTTACTTTGTTACTTTATGGTATAACTATAACATGTTGACTCTTTGACCTATTATATAACTGCCGTAGTATCATGTCTTAAAGCCAACCTAGAACAATGGAAAAATAAGCCTTTTATGATGCTTCTGTGAATATAATTCGAGTACTCTTTTAACGGAGATTCGAAGACTGCGAACTCTAGCTTCGTTCCTCCAGGCTCTCTTTCAGCGACACCCGCTTGCGGGTTCGCATCTCTTGTTTTAAGAACCTAGTGAGACTGCTCGGATTTTCCTCTCTAAAGCTAATACCCCCGTGACCCCGTCAGTCCCTCGGCCAACGCTAGCATCGCTTCGGCGAAATCTGCGAATATCGCATCGGAGGTAACGGCACATATTGCCCGAAATTCTACCAGGCTTAAGGTGGTCTCTCTCGTTACTCCCCGTTACGCGCAGTAATAAACAAGTAGTTTTACACAGGTCAAGGAATGGTACTATTTATCGTCTATATATACTTCCGTCATAGCGCTAAGTTCAAGAGTTTAGCAGCCGTATCGCCCTCCCTTTTTAGTTCTTGTTTATTAATAAATCAACCAGATCGGTTTCCGTTGAAACATGGGTCCATCCTCCCCTAAGCAGTCCGCAAAGCCTGAACCAACAACGCAACTCTCGTCGTGGATTTCATCGGCGACTTTGAACGATATACCGGAAGAAATTCGGGTTCGTGCAAAACATCTGATCTTAGATGGCCTTGGATGCGGGCTCCTTGGTGCCCATCTGCCATCTTCTGAGAAAGCTGCTCGAGCTATCTTTGACCTAGAGCCTGTTGGCGACGCGACTGTGATTGGTTGGCCAGATAAAAAGCTCCCATCCCTTTCCGCAGCGCTTCTCAATAGCGCGTTCATTCAGGGCTTCGAGCTTGATGACTGGCACAGCGAAGCACCGATCCATTCCAACAGCATTCTGCTGCCTGCCTTGTTCGCTGCTGCCGAGCATGTAGTATCCAAAGATAACAAATCCTCGCTGGTTTCCGGATCCGATATTCTTCTTGCCACAATCATCGGATACGAGGTCGGCCCGCGTGTCGGCCTTGCGCTTCACGGTGCTCACGTTCTCACAACTGGATGGCACTCCGGCGCCGTCTTCGGGCCCGCAGTAGCAGCTTCCGCTGTTGGCAAACTGCTTGGTCTCACGCCCGAACAGATCGAAGATGCATTCGGGGTCGCGTGCACGCAAGCCTGCGGTTTAATGTCTGCACAGTTTGGAAGCGAAGTCAAGCGAATGCAGCATGGCTTTGCGGCCCGGAACGGCCTTCTCGCGGCATTCCTGGCCCAGGGTGGCTATATCGGGATCAAGCGCGTGTTCGAGCAGGAATACGGCGGCTTCCTCAAACAGTTCAGCTCCGGCAACGGCATGGAACCTCAGTACCTGGTGGACGAACTGACCAAGGATCTTGGTGTCAAGTGGCAGACTCAGGGCGTGCGCGTGAAACCGTACGCGTCTATGGCCGGCACTCATCCCACTATTGACTGTGTCCGCAAGCTGCAAGAGCTTTATCCGGAGCCGATGCAAAACTGGACCAGTGACATCGCAAAAATCACCATTGAGCTGGGCGAAGCGGCCTTTCATCACGGTGGCTGGAAAGCCATCCGCCCCCTCACAAGCACAGGGGCGCAGATGAGCAATGCCTACGTTGCTGCAACGCAGATTGTTTATGGGGAGGTGCTTGCGGCGCAATTCAGGCATGACATGCTGGAGAATGACAACCTTTGGAGGCTGGTCGATGTGACGGACTGTGTTTTGACAAAAGAAATAGGTGCTCCTCGTGGACGACAGACCGTCACGGTCGAATTCAAAGACGGCACCGTGTTGAGGCAGCGTGTAGATTCGGCTCGAGGAGTCGAGCCCCCTCTGTCGAACCAGGAGATTATCGAAAAATGGAGACAGATCACGAAAGACGTCATAGACATTGAGAGAGCCGAAAAGATTGAAAGGTTGGTTTTGGAGCTGGAAAAGTGCGATGATATCATGTTACTCCAGGGGCTGATGGGTGGATTGACAAAGAATCCGATAGCGTAATTAGTATAAATAATTCAATAATGATTATAGAATGACCATGCATAAAGGCGCTTTCGTGTGTAAGAAATCGAATGTGGGTGCGACGTGGTTTTGAACTATATTCCTCAGATTTTGGTAGGTCAATACCAATTCAAGTCTAGATCTTCAACTTCACCCCAATTCCAATTTGGAAGTTCTGAAGGATCTAATAATGGGTTTGGAAGTGTACCTTGATCGATAGACTCCACTTCGAATAGTTCGGCTATGTTTTGGTGTATTATAGTCTCCGTCGATACTGAGGCCTCGATGGATGATGATGCGGCATGTGTTCGATCCGTCTCAGACTCAACATACGGATTAGACTTCCCCCCGAATTCCGCTCGCCACCACCATAGACAGTCGAATAAGACGCTCATAGACTGGAAATTATCAGCACAATGATACCAAGACCCTTGTTAGACTCACCAGTCGACCGCGAAGTAGCAGCCGAAGACCGTCTATGGAACCATCTTTGAACTTGAATACTCGAGTACTTGACCAGAGTTGAGTTAGTATGATGGAAGTTCGACCATCTAGGTCATTGTTTTGAATTGAATGCTTCTTTGAAATCCGAATTGCTTCAAAGAACATATCCTCACCGGCGTCGATATCGATTTGCGTGCGCAAACTGCTTCTATGGACGCGAAGAATGCATACTGCAGCCAAAGCTATCGCGCGTGTTTGCAAAGCGTTGCAGTGATTTCCAAAGTCATGATACTTGTCCATTCGAGATGCTGATTGGATCATACTGCAAGAGATGACATAAAGCTGGAGAATTCCGGCCGTACGTTCGGCCCCTGGAGCCGCAAAGAAGTGAAAGCCTCGGATCAAGAGGCGGACGTTGTTGAGTGCAAAAGTGCCTACAATAATGTTAACAATCCGACTATGTTATCAAGATCGCAATATTTGTACAGAATGAATACATCTGTTTCTTGTTTGTGACTGCACTTACCTAGATCATTGGCTTCCACCGGAGAGATTTCTTGAGCCTGGGCATCGTAGAATAGTATTGACGAATTTAAAGAATCTCCATCCCTAGTGCAGTCAAGATCGGTGGTGTGCATTATCGATGCCAATGCGCTCGTCAAAACGCGATGCAAACGATATTGATATAGTATAATTCCAGGTAGACCATCTGAAATACTCAAATTCCTGTCGGCACAAACTGGATCTAGCGCCATCGGAGGAGGAAATCCGTCATGCATGTTCGTACTTGTTTGTATCAGTTGAAAAGCTCGACTTTGATGAAGTAAAAAAATACACACCTTTGGAAGACCGTGACACAGTGCGCCCAGAGACGGGCGCGGAATATTTTGTTTGCTGCAGGCTTTTTCAAAGCCACGCGCACAAAATCCTGATGCCTAGAGTAGTGCAGGCCTTGCTGTACAGCTAATTGCATAGCAGCACCTGCAATGGCAGGGTTCTGATCCCTGAACGTCGTGCTAATGGGTAAAGGCCAGAGACAGAGGAGAAGAGAAGCCTTGATGGTGGAAATGGCTTTGTCTGGATCAAATAGAGACTTATGTATGAAGTCTTTCAGTGGATTCGTAAGAGACTCGACGATAGTGGGGTCCTTTGCGTATCTTCTTGCTCCAACGTATACTATAGTCCAAAATAAGAAGTTGGACGATTCGTAGACATCATTGGGGTTTTTGTCGCCGTCGAAAATTCCCGGAAGAACCGGTTTATAGAATTGGTAAAACCTTGTTTAGTCAGGAAGGTTGATTGGCGCCAATTGAGGAAACATACATAGAAAAACACCCATTGATTTTCCGGGCACTCAACTCCACATCTCCTAATCGCTGGGAAATGGTTCGAGTTTCTTTACGGTCAGAATGCGTATGTTCGACAGTTGACGTGCCAACAGAAGGACTGAAAGCTGTACTGGCATCCGGTTCGTGAGGCCCTTCCGCAGTCATCAGGTTGTCCTGTGCTGGGGCTGTCGACACTGATAATGGAGTTACGCTCGGCTCAGAAAGAGGTTGGTCGAGACGAAAGAGCATGTCCTCTGGATAAGAAATGGCGTTTGGAAGCCGGTTGACAGGCAAAGATTCGGAATATTGATTCATGTTGGATTCGGATTCCCAACTTGAACGGCCATTAGGTGGCGGATTGGGCTGCTCTATTAGCATAGCTGAAGGAGAGTGATTTCTAGGAGGCGATCCATATTGTGCACGAAGTCTCTCCAGTTCGCATTCCAATTGGGCTTTACTATAGAAAGTCAACATCCGATATCTTTCAGGGGAAGTTGTCACCAACGTTTGCCTACTTCGCCTTTTGAACGATGTGGAGATAACACAGTCCCGACGCATATTCCGGCATCGGGAGCATGCACCATAATTGTCTTCATGAGCATCGCATCGTAGCTGGCTGAATAAGCAGAGAACAAAACCTCTTCGATCTATTTATACACACCTTCATCTGCCGACAGCCGTTACAGGCCCTCACCCGGGCCGATGCAGTAGTTGTACTAATTGTGGGAGGCGACATGTTACGCCGTCTCCTAGTCTTTAGCTCCTAGAAAAGACGGTAGGCCGGAGTCTGGAGATCACATGCATATTAAGAGCCAAAGTCGATTGATATTGAACTTTTAGGAACATGCACAGAGTACGATGTGGAGCAAAGAGTATAGAAGCCAGAATTACCTGGGAAGATGGCGGATGTCATGGAATTCTGTAGCATACATAGTCTCCACATTTCCTCGGCTGGTGAATTACCGGTACGGATGACTAGCGCATCCGTAAAGCTTGGCAGTTGGGTTATGTATCCAGCCTCGCACCTTTCTCTGGAGAAGACTCTTCAAGAAATAGTCTAATACAGAACACTGCCTCTTACTCGGCCCCTGCGTGACCCGTTGATCATTACAAACTACTCCTCACCCTCAGATGAACCTCCCAAAATCTATGCGTACGGAGTAATGCATTAGGAGCAACTGCATTTATTAGCTATAATTAGCCCAGCTTCTAAAGGGTTGATAATATATTAGGAATATATTCCTAATTCATTTATAATCTATTAGAAGAGTTTCCCCAAAGCTGTGACCGTCCAGAATGCCTTCAAGATCCATTGAAAATGCATTCCATTGGAACTTACTCCGTACATCTTGCCCCCTAAGGCTCCGTGTCCAAAGGTCGCGATGGCAGAGCACAATAGGATTGATAGATGGGCTGGATAAGTTAGGAATGGATTCTACATATTTTCTAAATGACTTATATTCTTGCTTAACGACATCTTGATGAACTGGGTGGTAAGAGAAGGAAGAGTTCATCTGAGAGAGTGAGAGTAGGCATTATCACCTGAGTGTGGATGGTCTGTGTCTTCTAGCAAAAACGTATTACGTATACGGATATGGCCGACTTGGGAGCTTACAGTTCGCCCACTCTCCAGATGAATTTTCGCATGAGAATTGCCAAGCCGGCGATAAGTTTTGCCAAAAGACTGAGTGGGCGAACTGTCGCATTTCGCGGGGTGATGATTAAGCACGTTCGCTGCTTAAGCTCAGGTGCTCTAGAGTCACAACGCAAGTTGGTATTGACGATTCCCATTGTCTCTTCAAAAGGAGATCTAGCTAGCAAGTCAGTTGAAGATAGTTAACTTTTTACAAGGGAAAAGACTAAGCGGTCCGAAATAGGCTTAGCCTAGGGGTAATGGGCAGTGAAAAGAATGCTAGGGCAGTAGAAACCAACAGGGGTATCTTGCGACACGAACTGTAGGCTCAGAAAGTGTCAAGATCTGATGTCATTACTTAGTCATCCGTTTCCCCGCTTCGGCTATTACTTAGTCATTCGTTTCCCCTCTTCGGCTATTACTTAGTCATAGGTATATCTACCTCGTTCGGTACTCTACTTCTTACAGAAATACAAGCACTTTACATTCTTCGTCACGTAACCTATTGCTTCCGTGTGGATAGACACGCTAAACTATCAACAGAAAGAAAGCCACCCCCCTGACCTCCCTCGATCTTGACCAATTCCACCAACTCGATGCTCACGGAATTCTGTGACCATTTAACAAAGAAACAAGAATACATAATACCAAACTTGCCCACCTGGACACATATAACAATCATTAGTGATTAAGCTCCGCTGGTAACATGCAATCCCCTCCCTCTTCCCCAGGGGCATGTGAACTATTACATGTAACCAGTGGTGCTAGGTGCTCTGCCAAAATTATTTCAGAGAGGTCAGAATAGATACTGGTATGCTTCAAGGTCGCGAACGCTTACTATTGACCTGCCTCTGCTAACGAATGATCATGCTTCCTTGTTTCAGTTCGAGGCTGCCACATTAATACTTTGCTCGACGGACTATATTCATAGCCTGACCTTAATTGTAGTTGGGTCATTTTAGGCACATCGCATGTATCTTCATCGTGTCTCACCCTAGGAGCAAGACGTACCGTCAATCTTTTTCATAAATCGGTGCATCTAACTCAACTCCATCCCTTTCCCCCCTCAATGTGTGTCTTAGGCAGTCTATGAAGAAAACAGGGAGAATATTAGGTCCCTCCATGGTGTAAGCTGCATCTGGGACTGGCAGCAGCTGATGACGAATTGCCGCACAATAGCATGGAACTTCATGTTGTCGCTTTTTGACACTTTGATAAGCGTACTGAAAAAGCACCCAACAACTAGCTCACATTGCATCACATGCTCTATTTGTGACTGAGCTCAGAGAAAGATTTACATCGTAATCTCCAAAAAAAAACAAATAGTGAAGTAGTAGTATCTAACTTGGTACTTTGCTCATATCTCTTGATTGGCAAGTCGCAGGGAACAACAGCAATCGTCAGTTAGAACCGAGTTTCATTTCAGATAACTAACTAATTCTGCGGACTATCATAATCTTCCTGCTTTCCCAGTGTTTCGCCTAGTTAGCCATACTATTCTCGGCATCCCGACTCAGAGGATGTACCTGAACCGTACATGCAGATCCTGTACTTCTTCCAAGCTCATATTCGTGTGCGGATGAACTCTTCCTTCTCTCTCATATTCTATCAGCTCCATTTCCCTGCGCAAGTTCGCCCGTCGCATCCACCACATCAAGTAAAGGCAATTGACGATTCCAAGTGCCAATAGTGCCAAAACAATGGAGTGTCCCTTCAGGAACCTCGGTGGGACATCATAAATATATGCTCCTAGGACCGATAACAATTGACCGACTATCTCAGCCATTGCCCAATTCGTCGCCCGCTTTGTATAGCCGCCTGCGTTAATGGTTATCCACGCCGAAAGGATTATGATAGACGGATAGAGTCCGGTAGTGGCGAGGCAAGCCCCTGCAATATTAGCTCCTTGAGAAACATTACACAAGAGTATAATATAGCCAATGCAGGCTACCGAAAGAGTGCCAATGAGAAAGCTGCCTTTGTGATTGATTCGATCAGATATAATGCAAAGGGGAATGGCGACGATGGCACAGGCATATGGAATGGCAGAGAACAATTGAGTCCTCTCTATTTGCAAAATTCATCAGAAAGAAGCTTCTCGCCGCGGAGTGCAAATGAACGTACCTCTAGAGTACCCGAAGGCTTGGATGAATGTTGGCAAAAAGGTACTTATTGACGAGATTCCAAGAGCCACGCCAGCATTGATGGTTGCAAACGCCCATGCCTTGGGCTCTATGAGCGTAATAATGATTTGCTTCACATTGATCTTAGATCCGAGGGTATTGTATGCTTGTTTTGCAAGTGTCAGCTGCGAGCAAGGTTTCCAAGTATGATCGACTTACAGGCACTTCGTTCTTTTGCAAGATCAATCTCAGCGGGTGTGAACAGCCAGTGCTTGCGGTTCAGCTTGTCAGGAAACGTAGGGAGAATCAGCCACGTAGCTACACCAACTGCCATGCACATAGCGCCTTCGATGATGAACAACCAGCTCCAACTGAGTCTGCCTGTGTTGTCAACCCTCAAGTTCTTACCAACGCCATAAGCAATAAAGCCACTGAATGAACCGGCAATAATTGCTGCCATATAAATGATAGCTATAATGGCACGTTAAAAGCATTCCACGGAGACGGAAGTCGGTAACATACCGCCTCTTGTAGCGACTTCATCTCTCTTGTACCACAAAGTTGAGTATAAACTTAATCCTTGTATGAATGCTTGACTCGCACCAATAAAAATACGGAGCGTGAGAACCGTCGCATAATTGGCAGCACCCGACATGCCAAGAAGAAAGGCTCCGAATACAATGGCACAGGCGCCAAGTTGACGGTGTGGAGTGAGCTTGCGGAGGAGGATATTCCCCGGAAGCATCTGAACTAGTCAGTAATCGTCCTTTTACAAGAAGATTAGACCCACAAAGATCATGTACCCGATATCTGCGAAAGGTAGTCAGAAGAAAGTTTTTCTAAGGCACAAGGGACAAGATTTACAAAACAAGGAAAGGCAGTTTCCCCATTGTTTTGTAGAAAGATTCAAATCCTTCTGCATTCCCAAAGTGCGTGCATTTCCAATGCTGTTGCGATCCTAATATCATCCATCTGTTAGTCCGGATCATGTTGGGTTGTGATAGAATCTACTGAAGAAAGTAGGTAAAGACATACAAGATAGGCAACAAGGTAAAGCAGAGAGCACAATGGGATGATAACCAGGTCAATTTTCATCACCAGAGTGCGCTCCTCTTTGCTCTTGTGATGAGACCCAGTATGGTCTGCAATATAGCCTGTTTCCAACTTTTTTTCGGCAACATCATCGTGGTGTATATGGGGTTTCTCAATATCCCCGAGTCCCGTTATCGGAGCGGATTTGCCATCAAATTGACCCATGTTCAAATAAAGAATACTGGTATTTAAAGAAACAAATTTTGCAATGCCAAAGCCTCAATCTGTTCTGACCTGAATTTATATATAAGCAGAATCCTGGGTTTGAAGCTTATACCCCAAATACCCCATATCCGGGTTCTCTGACCCCGCACAGGGACCCCGGCTGACCGAATCCACCTTGCCAAGCCTGGGGTACGGTACAGGAACTCCGACTTTGTGCATTTTCGCCGACCGCTGAGTGTGGATGCAACTTTACCAAAGATTACAGATGTGCCGATCGCCATGTAATGGATTGACTGGCCAGTGCATTATATGTCATAACTATACTTCCAGCATATAAGTATTTGGTGTAGTATCTCTCCGCACATCGTTCATCCTCTAAACTACCTATTTAATAGTTTACTAGCACGCTTGGGAATTGAGCAATTCGCCTTTTGGTCAACATGAGCGCTAAAGTCATTCAAGATTACGATGTTGTGGTAGTCGGAGGTGGCAATGCTGGTCTCGTAGCAGCGCTATCTGCGGCAGAAACTCCAGGCACAAAGATTGCCGTCCTTGAAGCGGCGCCAAAAGAAGAGCGAGGTGGAAACAGCCGTTTTGCTGGAGCAATTTTTCGTGTCGTTCACAATGGCAGCTCAGATATTTTCCCTTTAGTCCATGAAACCATGGCCAAAGACAAGGACCGCGTTACCATTGGACCCTATACACGCGAGATGTATGCAAGAGACATGTTGAAGACGTCCAAAGGCTACTGCGACAAGGAGAAGATGGAGGTGATGTTTGATCACAGCTTGGAGGTGGTTCAGTGGATGCATTCAAAAGGCGTCAAATGGCAGTTGACGTTGAGCAAATTCTACGACGAGACGAAGATTCATGGGGACGGTGAGAAGATCAATATGCACGCTGGAGGTTGTTTAATGGCAAAGTATGAGACTCATTCTTAGTGAACTTTCGGTTATATATTAATTGCGCAACGCAGACACGAAGGGGTTGGTTTAACAGATGACATTTGGGCGGCTGTCGAAGAGAAAAGTGACAGTATCACTCCCTTCTATGGCCATCCCGTCGTTGATTTGCTCGCAACCGGAGATACAGTCCACGGAGTACGTGTTCGCTTACGAGATACCTTTCTCGATTTCAAAGGCCAGGTCATCCTCGCCTGCGGCGGCTTTGAAGCAAGCCCTCGGCTAAGACGCCAGTTTCTGGGCGAAGGCTGGGATCTTGTCATTGTTCGAGGGACTCGTTTCAATACCGGTCGCATGATGGAAAAGGCCATAGCTGCTGGAGCAGGTGACACTGGGCATTTCGGCGGCTGTCATGCCACGCCGCAGGATATACAAGCACCAAAGGTTGGAGATCTGAGGGTGACGGACAAGATGAGCCGTTACTCGTACCCATATAGTGTTATGGTCAACTTGGACGGCCACCGCTTCATGGACGAAGGCGAAAATCAGTTCGGACTGACCTATGCAAAGACCGGCGGGGCAATTGGGCGGCAACCTGGAGCGACAGCTTACCAAATATTTGTAAGTCTTGACTACCTAGACTTCTCAGTCCCCTTTGATCCAACTAACATCATCTGAACAGGACCAGAAAACACTGCATCTCCTTGAACCTCGATATAGCACAGCAACCCCTATTATTGCGGACACGATGGAAGAGCTTGCTGACAAGATCGGTGTGGCTAAGATGGAATTTTTAAACACAATCAGAACCTTCAACGATGCCACCCAGCCTGGAGAATTCAATCCCTTCAAACTCGACGGTCTCAACACTGGAGACAAGCTCGCCATGCCAAAGAGTAATTGGGCAATTCCGCTGGATAAGGCACCATTTGTTGCGTACGGAGTCACCTGCGGTAAGTCCACCTCACCATAGCCATTATTCAGGACACTCGACCTAACGTAATTTGCTATCAAGGAATTACCTTCACATACGCAGGGCTGAAAACCGATGATGAAGCTCGGGTCCTGAACAACGAGGGATTGGTAATGTCAAATCTCTACGCGGTCGGTGAAATCAGTGGTGGCTTTTTTGCTTTCAATTATCCGGGCGGTGCGGGACTGACAAAAGGAGCTGTTTTCGGAAAAATTGCAGGAAAGGCTGCCGCTGAGGCTGCAAAATCAGACCAAACAGTTGTGATCAGGAATAATTAGTGGTCATTAGAATAATACTTTGACTATTGCATAATTCATGAACATCATTGATCGTACCCAGGAGCATTTCGAGTAAAAATCGGCGCTCAGTTTCATTGGCGACTATAATGTCGTGCTTCAGAGAACCCTTTTGCAAATACTGCATAGTCACAGGTATATACCAGCTTGAATCCAGTAACTATTGCATTATTGTCATATTCATTAATGGATCTAGGACACAAAATATGATCCGGGTGGTGTCGGTAATTAGTCATCTTCTACACCTTTCAAATGCAGGATTTTGTTCTACACACGAATGAGTATATTGGTAAATATCTAGTGACTGACGACTGCAATGCCAAGGAAATCCTCAAATATGTGCTCATAGAACAAATCTACACTCCACTAGAATAAGCTTGCCCTCCAGCTTTCTTATCGAGTTGTATACACTCCAAAAGTCCACACGTAGTGAACAAGGCTTTTGGTCCTTCCATTTGCCTTTCAGTCAACTTGACCGTGCCAGTGCTTTTCAATTCAGCGCTACTAGCAGTACAACTGTCGTAGACCGCTGTCAGCATTAGTCCAGGGTAAATCATGAGCTTAAATCCAAGCTCCTGCGCCTCCTTCGCAGTCAAATCTGGGGTTACTCCACCAGGAACGTTGTTAAGCAGAACGGGAGTTGGTGCCAGCACCCTGCAAGCACGTCTGCACTGGTCCACATCTGTAGGACCTTCCAGGAATGCAACATCAGCACCAACTTCGATCGCCATCTTCAATCTCTTTATAGCTTCATCAAATCCGAGAGATTGTAGTGAATCTGTCCTCGCAATCAACACGATATCCCCAGCCACCTCCCCGATGCTTGCCTTCATCTCCTCTCTGGCAATCACTGCTGCCCTGATTCTGCTGAGAAAGGTGTCCTCGTCGACGATTTCTTTCCCGAGTAGATGACCACATCGTTTGGACAAGACCTGGTCTTCCAGGTGCAGACCGGCAATTCCAGCTGCGATGTATGACTTGACTGTTCTTGCGACCATGACTGGGCCGCCATAACCGGTGTCCGCGTCGGCAATCAAGGGGACTGTTCGGTCCAGTGATGCAATCATGGCTGCGTTGGTGAGCATGTCGTTCATGGTGACGAGACCAAGATCAGGCATTCCGAGTCGAGATGCTGCTGTGCCAGCGCCAGTCTAACTTATGTGAGCTGATTGAATGTGATTCCGAAGGCGAATGACTTTGGGGTATTGGGCGCGTACCATGTAGAGACAATCGAAATTACCTCGCAGGGCAATCCGGGCAGTGAGGCCATCATAGACACCAGGACAGATCGTAATATGATCATCCCGACTGAGCAGTTCACGCAGCCGAGCAGTGGCGGATTTGAATCCATGAAAATCGGCCATGACTTGTTCTGCACTGTCGTTCAAGGAGTTTTACTGAAATGTATACGAGAATATAAGCTTGCTTCGATATAGCATGGCGATGTTCGAGCTTCTTGCTTCAGGCACTCCACACGGGGTATTGATAGCTCCCTCGAAAATAACTCAGGTGCTTATCCTAGAACAAAAATGCCGAACTAGAAGAATCCAAAGTCAATTCTATGCGACGATAGAACGTTGCCGATGCTCGCCGAACAGCCGCATGAACTTGGCGGCAAGATTGACGCCGACCGTGATTTATGGTACAAGGACGTGATCTAGAACGAATACTTTCTAAGCATTTTCAGAAATTGCGATAATTATCGATATTCAAGTCTGGTCTACGGATAGAGCCAAGGGATTCGCCGATGCCTTGGCCGACCCGCGCCGATTCGAGTCCCTTAGCGTCTCCGACTCTGACTTCCGTTCCGATCCCGATCTGCACTTGCGCAATAGGCGTCATTTCGGGAAATAGTGCTGTCTGAAAATGAGGTGAACTGAGTAATGTCAAGTGGAGCTGGCAACATAAATCGAAAAGGCGTGACCAAAGGAACACATACAAGTACCCAGCGAAATCGGAAATGAACCCATTCTATGCTATTTGTTATCTTTTTGCTGTCGTCATCCCGAATGAAAATCAATATGTCTGGATTAGTGAGTGAGAATCAAGATGACAGAGGGAGCCTGGTAGAGCTGCTCAAAGTCACTAGAGCAATCGATGTCAAGGGTTTGTGCCTCCAAAAGCTCAAACGCCAAGCCCCGCTGCGGACTAATTGCAATAGGATTCCTATTGTCAGGAGATATTCTCTCACAAATCGAAAGCCTTTCAGAGCAGTTGAAGTTAGACCGACACGAGCGCGAGGCCGATGCATTGCAAGAAGTTCATCAGCACTGTACGACCAAAACAGACTTTGGAGGACTCGGCCTTGCAACAAATCACCAGTTTAGTGATGCCGATGTTACTGAGGTCCTTTTCTTGGTGTCGGCATATCTGGAAGCCCTCAATTACCAAGACCGAAATTCATCTCCAGCACCAGCTCTAAATCAGCGTCCAGCTGGGCGTCGGGGCATGACTCTTGCCGAGAAGATATTTGCTGCCCATGATGTCTCTCGGAGAGGCGAAGTCAAACCAGGCGACGTTATCCGTCTGGACGTCGATTGGATCATGGCAAGCGAGCTCTCATGGCATGCAATGGAAAAGACATACGAGTCACTCGGCAAACCGGGAATATTTCGCAACGATAGGCTCTGGATAGCTGGCGATCATGTTGTGGACCCACGCGTGATGAACCATCCTCGGGTCAAGCCTCTGGTCGAGTCGAGCGAGAGGGCGAGAAAGGTTTTTAAACTGACAGAGTATCAAGGAATGAATTATACCATCATGCATACGGAGTTTTGCCGAGAGAGAGCACAGCCGGGAATGCTGATCATAGGATCCGACTCGCATACATGTTCTGCTGGAAGTGTATCGAGTCTCGCTATTGGTCTTGGTGTTGCTGATGTCACTCTCCCACTCGTGACAGGCGAGACGTGGATCAAGGTTCCGGAAACGGTTGAGATACGTTTTGTCAATAAACCACGGCCAGGCCTAGGGGGCAAAGATATTATCTTGTATATCCTGAAGGAGCTTAAAAGGAACACTGTCGCAGCGCAAAGAGTAGTCGAGTATACTGGTCCAGGGTTGAAGCACCTCTCCTGCGATGCTCGATTCGCGTTCTGCAATATGACAACGGTAAGTTCGTCTAATCTTGAGCTTGAAAGGCGCCTAAAAGCAAGCAGGAGTTTGGCGGCATCACGGGCGTATGCGTTCCTGATGAGATTACCAAAGCATTCATCAATAGAAGGAAGAACCCCAAGCACAAGAAGAACGCTCTGTACTATCAGCCTGACAAGGACGCACAATACGCCGAACGCTACACAATCGATCTCCATAAGGTCGAACCATTTGTCGCGCGTTACCCCAGCCCCGATGACGTTGTGCCCGTAAATGAGGTTGCAGGTACGACGTTGGATGGATGCTTCATAGGCGCCTGTACAACTGCGCATGAAGACTTGGTCCTTGCAGCCCTAGTCCTCGAGGCCGGTTTGAACAGAGGCATGAGACCGGTGACGAATGGCAAACGGAAAGTCGTCCCCGGGTCTCGCCCGATACTCCATGACTTGAAGGTTCGAGGCTTGGCCGATGTATACAAGAGAGCTGGATTCGACATAGGGGTTCCGGGTTGCAGTTATTGCGTGGGAATGTCTGCAGACAAGGCTGAAGTGGGTGAGGTTTGGCTGAGTAGTCAAAACAGGAATTTTGAAAATCGAATGGGCCCTGGTTCGTTACGATTCCACAGGTATAGGACCATGCTTACAAAGTCCACAGGAGCAATTGGAAGTATCGCATCTGCAGTCACTGTTGCTGCAAGTAGCTTCAGCATGACGATAACGGACCCAACTTCCCTTCTTGATGATATTGACTTGACCCGCTTGGAGAAGATCTTGGGTACTAAGGCGGAAGAGAAATCTCCGCTTCGATATGTTGAACCGGCAGCCCAAGAAACGCGGCAAAGACCGATTACATATAGTGCTCCACCACTGGCAAGAGAAGGGACTATAGACTCACCTGTATCATCTCGCACCGATAGAGCCATAATCGGCAAAGTCCAAACAATTGGCGACTTCATAGACACCGACGCACTAGCTCCCGCTGAGGCTTTGGTCAGCGCACAGACGGCCGAAGAATTTGGAGAGTACTGCCTCTATCACACGCATCCCGACTTCCGGCGGCGGGTCAAGGAAGAGGGGCTTAACGTGGTCGTCGCTGGCAAGGGTTTTGGGGTCGGATCGTCACGGGAGAACGCCGTGACAGCATTGCTCGGAGCCGGCGTACAGTGCGTGATTGCACGGTCATTTGCATTCATCTATGCGCGAAACCAGCCGAACTTGGGCTTATTGGGTATTGTAATCGAGGAGGAGGGGTTCTACAGCGTTGCCAAAGATGGAGCTGAAATCGAAATCGATGTTGCAAGGCGTGTTATCAAAGTTGGGGGCAGAGAGTTCGGATTCCAGATAAGTGAGCTGGAGATCCGGTTGTGGCAGCAAGGAGGGATGAGTGCATCGTTCGCCCGATGGGGAAGGGTAGTGCTGGAGAAGATAACGACGGGAAGCCATGCTTTTGCGGGAGAAGGAACTTTGGAAAGATCTCAGCATGGTGAAGAGCTGAAATGGTAGCAATGGCTACAAACATCAGTATTATTTCTTAGTAGTAGAGTGTATAATGGCTTTAGAAACGCGGGGTGAAGTTTCTGCCTTGACCCGTAGTTATCTTTGAGCCCATTTAAGCTGTTAGTGGAGTCTGGGGCTGATACAATTAACAGCATATGAGCTGGTTAGCACTAAGCGGGTTATTGGTAGTGTCGGAGAAAGTTCTCCGGCTGGTGATATTTTCCCACCAGGTTTTGTTATTTTCCCACCAAATGCTATTTTCCCACCACGCTAGCAATGGTGGAAATTAAATTCTTAATTAGGACTAGCTAAATTTTTTGGTCTTCCCCTGAGAATGTCAAAACTTCGAATCCTTCACTCTTTTCCTTCTTCAAAGATCTCTATATACCGGAGATGATACTCTCCTCAGATATCCCAGCATGGAGGATATTGCCCCTCCTCCAGATTGCCTTTACGCGTCCTACGAAGAAGCCTACGATTCTCTTCGGAACCATGGAATGCAGCATAGCTATAGCTTCCTGCTCAACCGGAGCAGACCTCACCACTCTGATGTAAAGACACGATACTACTACTCCTGCGATCGATCCGGAAACTATCAGTCAAGAGCAAGGGTTCGAAGCACAAGCACGCGCGCAATAGGATGTCCTTTTAAGCTTGTTATCTTTAAGATAAAGGTATTAGACGACAACGACCAGTGGAAGTTAGAGGTTCAACATAGCCATCATAACCACCCCCGATCACTCAACCCTAGTGCGCATAATGTCTATCGCAGACGTACGTCAGCACAAAAAGATATAGTCGAATCGATGACACATGCTGGGGTACGTCCGATGCAGATAATGGCTGCTATTCAAAAGGAGGATCCGGAAACACTCGTCTCTGCCACCGATATTCGTAACGAGAGGAAGACGATCAGAGAGAAGCACTT
>NW_022985067.1:2107908-2141608 GCF_010015585.1 Eremomyces bilateralis CBS 781.70
TGAGGACTATCCTCTTCCGATACATATCCTGGATCAATCCGCGAAGAGATATCAACCAGGCCTAATTGATGTACGAACTGAACATGCTTATCTGTTGAGAGAGGTTTTGTGAAGCCATCCGAAGGCATGCCCGTCGTAGGAACCCACTGTACTGCAACTTTGCCTTCTCGATGTATCTGCCTTAACCAAAGGTTATGGATATCGACATGTTTCAGTTTTGATGTCAACTGTGGTCTCTCTTTCTGGATCAGGCCTACCGTTTGCTGATTGTCACAGAGTATGCGAGGAAGGTGTTCAGGATCAAACTGTACCTGCGCAAACAGCCTGTATAGACCTATCGTCTCCCTCGCTGTGTGTGATAGCGATAAGAGCTCCGCTTCAGTTGTCGATGTGGTTACAGTCTTCTGTTTAGAAGACTGCCACATGATTGATCCGCTGAACAACTTCATAAGGTAACCTTGGGTAGATTTTCGAGTCTCTGGATCATCCGCGAACGATGCGTCGCTTGACAGCTGTAGTACTTCATCATCGCCTGTCTCTACTTCTGTGGAGTGGTCCACAGAGCCCAAGAACTCGATGGCATAGTACTTTGTGGTCTGGAGATATGAGAGAACTCGATTTGCGTACCGCAAGTGCTCTGGTGAAGGATTCGTAGCGAACTGACTTAACTGGCTGGCTGCAAAGGAGATATCGGGTCTTGATACCACTGCTGCGTACAGTATTGAACCTACCTTTTCCTGCATTTCTGCGATCTGCTGAATTGTAGCCTGTCCTTCGAAAGGTTGGGGACGATATGATGAAATAAGAGGCGTAGTAGCTGCTCTCACTGATCCATCTATCCCGAATTTTGTGCATATTCTGTCGATGTACCCGTTCTGGCATATCCAAAGCTTTTTCGCTTTGGCATCGCGAAGGATCCTGATGTTGAGGAAGGAGGTTACTTCACCCAAATCCTTGATCCCATACTTATTGTTGACTGCTGTTTTGAATTGGTTGATTTGATGGAGGCATTCTTGTCGTGCAATAACAAGAAGATCATCCACGTAGAGGAATAGAATAATTCCTGTTTCTTTATTGATGAGAATGCATGGTTCATCTGGGCAATGATTGAATCCTAGACCGTTGAGAAATGATAGAAGTTCATCGAACCATAGCTTTGGTGACTTGCGCAAGCCGTAAAGCGCTTTAAGCAGCTTCCAAACCTTTCCTGGCTTACCATACCCTGGTGGGCAGGCAGTATATATCTCGTCGTCCATATCTGCGTTGGTGAAAGCGTTCTTGAAGTCAATGTGATGACACAGAAGCCCAAACGCACAGACTAGAGCCATAAGGATGCGAAAACTGCGATACGCTCCGGTAGCCGCATAGATGTCATCAGCCATATGATGTTGAAGGTCGCCTCTTACGCATATTCGTGCTTTGTAACGAATAAGGTATCCGGCATCATCGAATTTGTAGGTAAAGACCCATTTGAGTGGTAGGACTTGTTTGTGCTCTGGATAGTCGACCAGTATAAAGGTCTTCTTGTCTTTGAGCGTGATTACCTCAGTATCTGCGGCACCTTTGAAGCCTTCTCGCTCCGGGTGTCGCTTTAGCTGATACCAGAAATCTGGTGGTGGCAATAAGTCCTTTCGGTGTATTCGAATTGTTCGTGCAGATGCGAAAGCGTAGGCAAGTTGTTGTCCTAGCTTCGCACGTTGAAGTCGAAGGGCATGGGCTTGTCGACGTGCCGTCTTTTGCCCCTGCCGTGCAGTAAGGTGTGACTGAACCGAGTTTGCTGTAGGCTGACTTGCCGTTTCTCTGGAAAAGTCTTGGTTTGTTGTGCTTGGTTGACGAGATTCAAGTGACACTGGAGTTGGATATCGCCGTGGTTTTTGTAGCTTGTTCGTATCACTCTGTGTCTCTCTTGAAGCTGCTTGTGTGGATAGAGCTTGCGGTGGAGAGAGGAACCCTGATGGTACTTCGTATTGGACTAGATTTGAGCTAGGAACTGTTGTGTCTTCGTCGATTGGAAACAGTTCCGTATCCGACTCATCTATATCAATCTCGTTGATAGTGATTGACAATGCTTGTCCGGTTTCAGGAGGGCTTTCAACGAGCTGCGGATCATACATGACCTTCTCGTCTACTTGTACATCCCGAAATATGACAACACGATCTAGATATGGGATCCAGACTTTGTAGATGTTGGTCGCGTCTAGCCCGACAAGCCATCCCATGATTGCTTTCTCTTTCAGCTTTGCTGTGGCTGGACGATCCCTTTTGTTTTTGATCAAGACATATGCACGAGACCCAATGATTTTGAGATATGAGAGGTTGGGTTTGCGGCCATGGACCATCTCAAAAGGTGTTTGCCATCCTTTCCGCTGTACCGGAATACGGTTGAGGAGTCGAGTAGCGTACGCAACGAGATATGGCCAGAGTTTGTGAGGTAGTCTGCTCTGTATGCGAAGTTTGCGCGCGGTAGCCATAATCACCCCCCCAGAACGTTCTGCAAGACCGTTCTGGTCTGGAGTATCTGGTGGAGATGGGTTGAACGTGATGCCCTTCATGGTGATGAGGTCCTTCCACGCATGGCCTAGGCCTTTTTCGCCATCTGATTGAATGTATCTCGTGGTAAAGCCCCAGTTATCATTTGTGATCGAAAGGAACTCCTGCGTCACAGAAACTAGTTCTTCTTGCGTTTTGTTTGGGAGATTGAAAGAAATATGATACCCTGAGCAGTCACAGTAGAAGTGAACGACCCAAGCGTCAAGGTTGAATGCTTCCTCCATTTGAATCAGGTCCAAGTGGACTTTTTCGAATGGATAGCTTCCTCTCCATGTCGGAACTCGTGAAATTTGCTGTTGGGCCTGTCCGAGTTGGCATTCAGGACAGAGGTCTGAGGTCCGCTGAAAGTCGCGAGTGCCAAGTGCTACTCCTTCAACTGCCTGCGGAACATGCTCGAGAGCGTCTTTCCTAATATGTCCTAGTCTCGCATGCCAAGTGTCCATTGATGCCACGGCAATCTGAGGTGTTCGTGACCTCCTTGCCATGGCAAAGGCTTGTGCTGCTTTGCTTCTCAAGAGAGTCCGTATTTATTAGATTCCAATGGAAACCAGGTACGTAGGCAACATTCTCAAGTTGGATAATGCTAGGACCTGACGGAGTATCGACATAGACTGTAACACTTCCTGTCCCCTCGATTTGGGTATCAGAATTTCCAAATCGTATAGTTTCATAGTACAACGGTTTATACTGAGTGAACCGAGACAGGTCATTACAGACATGTGTATCCGCACAGTTGTCGAGTCGGAAGCAGTGATCATATTCGTCTTCTGTAGATGTGCCAAAAGCGAATCTTGATGTTGCAAACGATGCCCTCGACCTACTTGTTGCCGAGGTCGAGGTTGAGGAGTTGCTCTCTTGTATTGCGTTTTCAGGTTGGTTTTTGGGAGTATCAGCGGGCCAATAGTCTGGCAAGGCGATTTTATTTCTTTGGAAGTTCTTCTCAATGTTTGTTCGAAGACGCTTGCTTCCTTTGATTGCCGTGATGACTCTGGACTTGACTTTGAACGATTGGTGTCCATCCCAATGGAGCACTTGATGGATTGAGATACCGACAGTCTGCGTACTTATGGGCTAGGCCACAAACGCAATCGCGAAGGGTAATTTGGGAATTGGTTGTTGTTAGATTGGAGTCGACTCTTTGTCTCTTCCGCTTCGGCTGAGAATCTTCATCGTCTGATAAGCCTGAATCAAGATCTTGCTTTCTGCCTTGAAGGGTAGCGTGTGCAGCTCGCCCTCTTGTAGTTTTTTCGCGTGGCGGTGCCATGGTCCTAAACTGCTTGATACAGAAGCCTATCGTGATTCTCTTATCAGAAAGAGTTGGATTCAGCCTATGGAAGGACCGAAGAGTGTTGTTGATCCTGTTCTGCGCCCTCTGTACGATTGTGATATCGGCATCGTCTTCAGTCACATCCGAATCTGTGGCACTTAGGTTATCAATTGACACAGAGCCGTTGCTGGCATGGTTTGGATTGATCTCATTGAGAGCAGTGATGAATGCCCCAGAGATCGTCTCCATTGCTCTTGCCATCTCTTTAATAAGAGATGTGTCACTTTCGACTTGTGCTTCTTTGGACTTCATGTAGTTATAGAATGGAGGGTTGAGGTCACGAGAGGCTTCAACGAAGGCTTCACATATCTGCGACTCGCTTAGGTTCTCGATCTTGTACCGCTTCGCGTTGTTGACGAGAGCAGGCCATCGACTAAGCCACTTGTCGAGACCGGTGTTGCCAACGCCTTTCTTAAGCTTCTCGAACTCGGCCCTAACATTCTGTTTCTGGTCTTTCGCGGTCGGCTGAATGCTCTCAGCTAACGCAATGAGTTTACCTCGGACATTATGGATTCCGAGGTAGTGTTGTTTGAATTCCGCGCAGACGGTGATGTCTATACGCTCAGAGACTTTATCGTACTTTTTCTTCCCGCTATCGTAGATGGCTTGAAGGACTTGATATCTCTGGACAGTGTCTTTACTTGCTGAGTCTGGCGGTTTCCTGGCGGTGAACTCCAAATTGTCGATGCCTTCGGGGTCACAATAGTTCCATACGTCGTTTCGTACAGCAAGGTCCTCGATAGAGTTGATCCAGTCAGTCCAGTCATCTCGGGAGTTGAGCATTGGAAGATTGTGATCCTTAAACGACATTTTGAAGGATTGATGTGTTGATTCTTTCTGTAGAGCCGGCCTAAGATTGTGCCGACTCTGTGAGGAGGATCGTCCTCGTGAGGAGAGTTGCTCCTCGTGAGAAGAGTGTTATTGCGATAGATTTATCGGCGGATAATGCTGTGTAGCAGAGGAAGAGTCTTTGGGCTCATAACTGTCGCACGTGATGTGCTAAAATGGTTGGGAGTGAGGTGCTGTTTTTCCAGCAGCGAAGTTGTTGTATTGTGTGAGATCTAGGTATCTGAAAGTTGCGTTCAAGTTGCGTGTTCTTATGTCAATGCCTGGTCCCCTGGCCCTCCAGATATATGAGATTCGTGGCAAGTTTATTAATGCAGTTTGTAGCCTCGAGCTCCCTTAGATGAAACCTTGGTCTGCGACAGATAACTACCTGTTCAGAGGCAGTGAGATGCTTGTATTCGGTCAGAAGTACATAGTTTACCTTGACGGGTATATATACCCAGGCTTATGTAATCTTATGTAATCTACAAGGTGCGGTGACTAAGTAATAACCGCGGATTTCCGACACAAACCAAGCACCAAACTTCATCAAGCACTAATGATGATTGATGACTTTATGAAACAATCCAACACCGTGGAATTCAAACCAAACGTGAAATCAAACATAATTAGCGTATTAAAATGCATTCATTAATACATCCCACGATTGCTTCTCGGTTCTAATCGAAATCTCCTCGTCCCCATCAAACCACCATCCACTCAAGCCCCTAATACATCCTCCCCTGATCCATCTCCATTCTCCATCCCTTACCATTCCTAACCATGATCTCCCGTATCCAAGAAGCCTTCTCCCCCAAACCCCCCTCCTCCACCCCCCAGCCCCCTCAAGAAGACTGCCTCCCCTGCCGCGCCATCGGTACGTCCCCATCCTGCTTACATAACCCGCACAGCAGCAACTGATTCTCCTTCCAAACAGGCGCCTCCGCTTTCATCGGCCTCGGCACCTACGGCTACATCTCCGGCACGCGGCAGCTGCGCGACCTGGCGCCGGAGATCCGGCGGACGCGGCCGTTCTGGGGGATGCGGTCGCGGCGGGTGGGGGTGGTGGTGACGTCGGGGATGTTGGTGGGGGTAGGAGTGTATCGGTTGGTGATGTGAGGGGTGGGTTGGAGTTGGAGGGGAGGGGGATTGGGATGGGAGGGAGTTGGGTTACTTGTAATGATGTAGATAGGGGAGGGGAGGACAGCAGGGGCCGGTAGGGGCCGGTAGGGGACGGGTCGATTGTCAACGGTGGGAGGGTGATGAGTGAGATATACACCTAGGGAGGAGGACCCCGGGGTGAATGATGTGTATATAAGTACGGTAGAGTTGGACGCTATCTTGGGACTATGCAATGGTATCACCCCCCTCCATAACCCGACGATATGCTGGTTTCGTGACTGATGATGCGTTGTAGAGAAAAACCGAAAACAAAGGATGGACCGAAGTATCCCGATGACTGATGCCCGATGCCCTTGTCCGATGCCTGTTCCATGCTATGCGATGCTATGCAAATGCTCTCGTGTGACAATTCCAAAAAAAACCCGTCCGTGACGACGTCCGTTTCACCAGAAGATTGATGTAAATGGACTGATTCCCCCTTTCCTTCCGTCTCATCCGAACCTTTTAAGGGTTTCATCTTCGAACATCGCGAGGTTGCATTCGCTTATCCTATACTGCTCTCGACCGGTTTTGATAGACCAGACAGACCTAGCTGCGCTTAGATGCCTGTCCCTGGAAATGACGGAAATGCTGGATTCGTCTTCCCAAACTCGTCGAAGAAGGGATTTGGTAGTGAGGGCAAGTTGCTGGCGGCGACTTTCTCCCGCGGATACGCCCGCGAGGAGTGGTCGCGCCGACTGCTTTTCACCTGGTAGTGGAGCGAGGGGTCGTCGTCGGCTTTCCGGCGTGTGCCTGCGCCGGGCCCGAGGGAGCGTGTTTGCGGACGTGAGGGTGCTTGCTGCTCAACTGGTATTGTTGGTTGGTGCATGTGGTGCGGTGATGATTGCGGTTCGGAGAGGGTGGATTGCTGGTGGGGGGTTTGTCGTCGTGGTTCTGGTTCCGATGTTTGTATCCCCTCCGATCTTTGCATCGGTTCATTCTCCGGGATGTGTGTATCCTGCTGCATCGACGGCGGCGACGAGCTCCGGTGCGCACTCTCTTCCTTCCCACTCCCACTCCCACTCTCCTTCCCCCCCTCACCTCCCAACGATGACGACTGAAAACGCTGCGTCGCCCATTCTCGCACCATCCACCCCTCCCCATCTGTCAACCCAAGATCCGCCTTATCCAAGAAATTCACCAGATCCTGCACCGCATCCCGGTAGCCCTCGGCGTACGCCTCGTCGGCCTCAGCGGCGACCGCCCGGTACAGGTTGGTGACAGAGAGGGCGGCGGTTTTGAACGACTGGCGCACGTTGGCGGCGCGGTCGAGTTTGGTGGATTTGCGGGGCGTGGTGGAGGCGAGGGCTCGACCCAGGCCGCGCATGGAGTCCATGGTATTTCGGAATTCGGATCGTGGGGGGTGGTATCACTGATAGCGTTGCGAGGTCGGTCGGGGAAAAGCGCCACCAGTGACTCGGATGATTTCTGATAGCAGGCCGCAAATGACGGATTTCTCGTCGGGCGTGGGATGGATCCTAAATATTCGAACTATGCGGGGATGAGGGACGATAGACAAAGAAAACAGATCATGAGAAGAAAATCAGAAGAGGGGTGTCGAGAGAATGGGGGATTGTGAGAGCTCCGTAACACATTGTTTTGTTCAGATCCACTCCACTTCGGTTCCAGAATGATGTGTTCAGCCATGCATCGCCATTTGCGTAAATGCCTCAGTGCCTGAGACATCAATATATGATTATGTAATGAACTAAATTTGCCTGAGGCGTTGCGGCTACAGGTGGTGGTGCATCATGTGACTTTCATGTGATCTTGGCATTTTAATTCATGTTGGCGCACCAGCAGAGACCAGCAGAATGATTTAATGCCTTAATGGCGCACGAACCCTGGAGGGGCCGTTGCAAGCCCCGGACACCTGCAGCCAATCAGCGGCCACAATACTGACCAGCATGAGGCAGCAAGGCAGTGAGGCATGTAGTTGAGAACGCGCCATCTCTTAGCAGGACGCCACCAATGCGACAAGCAGCCATCAGGACGGGAATCAGGATTGCCATCGTTCCCAACAGCAACACCTATCACCCATCGTTGCGCCATTTTTGGAGGTTTCCTTTGATAAGACGGCTTCCGTTAGGCTTTTTCGAGCCTGTCCGCTATAATAACAAGAACCCCTCTTATCTTGTCCCAGCCAGTTCTTGGAATTCGACATTCGTTGCTGCCTCGTCGATTACGTAGGTGGTGCCAGGAGCTTCACCTGCTGCTCGATCCGGATCGTTATCACGACTGGATTTACGATTGAACGTTCCAAGATCTAGAAGGGCACGAGATACATACATAATGACGAGAAGGGTGGTATATGGCATTGGATTATGGGTGGTCCTAGCAGGTACGCAATATACATATCTATCAACACCTCCCAACTAACCACTCAACAGCCACCGCGATGACCATCGCGAGCATTATCCTCCCTGAATGGATAACATATGAATCTGGCAGCGTAAGTCTCCTCCCCCCCCCTCCACATCTCCACATTACTCACCTTCCCAGAACACCGACGACCTCATCCACTACAGCTACGGCCTCCAATCCCGCTGCTCCTCCATCTCCGGCACCTGCTCCCCCTTCCCCCAATACGAAGACTGCCAGGGCGCCGGCCGCTCGTTCTGCAGCATGTGGCGCAGCGTCGGCTTCCTCATGTCATTCGCCGTGATCCTCGAGTTCGCGTGCGTCGTCGCCTACGCGGTGATCATCCTCGGGGGGAAGGGCATGCGGGATTACGGGTGGAAGATCGTGACAGGGTTGTTGGGGCTGGGGGCAATGGTGCAGTGTGCGGGGATGGCGATTGTGGTGAGTTATAACTTATTTCAGAACAAGATGAGGAAGGGGACGGGCTAATGCGTCGCAGGCGTTCTTGTATGACCATGATGCGCGGTTTTTCCTGGGTTGGCGGCTGGATACGTCGTGGATCCTTTGCACGGTTAGCTGGTCGGTGTTACTCATGTCTGCCGTCGGTGTGGCGGCGGCGGGCTGGTGTCTCCCGGAAGAAGGGGGCTACGAGCTCATTCCGTCCGACGATTCGTGAGTCTGCGACTCGCTTTTCATACTTTTGGTGTGTTACATCTGGACAGTTGTCGATGTGGCGTTCGAGCGGTTCTGGGACTTTTATCGCGCTTAATACCCGGTGGCAACAATACCCACGTGGAGAGGAGGATGTATGATATATCCCCAAATCTCGGATTTTACCCTTAATCGAAATCACATACCTACTCTCACTGCGGCACCGCCGCCCCATCCCCCCTCGGATCACTCCCCGCACTATACACCACCTGCTCCCCCTCCCAATGCGCCCTAATCACCTGCCCCCTCCCAAACAACCCCCTCCCGTACCCCCCCACCACCTCCACCGCATGCCCCAACCCCATCAAACCCTCCACCGTCCTCTTCCCCATCCCCTCCTCCACAAACACCGTTGCATCCATCACGTCCCCCTGGTCCGGCAACCCCGCCCCAATGCACACCCGCGGTGCATCCAGCGCCGCCTGCGGACTCATCCCAAACACTAACATGTTCATCAACACCTGCACGTGCCCCTGGGGCTGCATGTAGCCACCCATCACCCCATACACCGTATGCAGATCCCCCGTCGCCCCATCCGTCACCATCGCCGGAATGATCGTATGATACGGCCTCTTCCTCGGCGCCAGCGCATTCGCGTGCCCGTCCCGTAACACGAAATTCGCCCCCCGCGACTGCAGCGCGAACCCGGTGCCCGGCGGCACAATCCCCGAGCCGAAGCCGGAGTAGACGCTGTTGATGAAGGAGGCAGCGTTGCCGTGGCGGTCGGTGACGGCGAGGTAGACGGTGTCGGAGCGGGAAAGGGCAGGGAAGCCGGGGGGGTGAGTGGCAGTGGTGGTGGGGGAGAAGAGGGCGGCGCGGGAGGAGAGGTAGGGGGGAGAGAGGAGGGGGGGGAGTGGGGAGTGGGAGGGGTCGGCGAGGTGATGGTGGGCGTCGGAGAAGGCGAGGCGGAGGGATTCGATGAGGGCGTGGAGGTATCTGATGATGGTTAGTTGAGTGGGGGGAGGCAGGGGGGAGATTGGGGAAGGGCTTACTCGGGGGAGTTGTGGTCTCCTGGGCTGAGCTTTTTGAGCTGACCGGTTTTGATTAGGTCTTGGAGGATGCCGAGCGTTATTAAGGGCACAATGCCTTGTCCGTTAGGCGGATGCTCCCATAGATCAACAGGACCTTGTTCGTTTCCTGCTGATTTCGACCGGTTAATCATCTCGGGGATGTCGACTTTGACCTTGATCGGCTCCGTATCCTCCGTTCCCGTCTCGCAGTGATGCTTGAGATCATCGTGCGTCAGCAACCCTCCCAGATCCGTGACCACCTTGATGATCGCATCCGCGACTTCGCCCTCATAGAACCCCTTCTTCCCATGCTCCGCCAGCAGCCGAAATGTCTTCGCAAGCGCCGGCGTCTTCATGATCTCCCCCGCCCTCGGTGCCCGACACCTCCCCGGCGCCTCCGCATCGCTCTTCAACACCTCCGCCCCATTCGGCGACGCCCCCTTAATCAACTCCTCACATTTCCTCCACTACATCTATTATCAGCATTCCATCCGTCCAAAACCAAAGCAAGGAGGGATCATCATACAAACCCCGCCGCTAACTCCCCCACCGGAAACCCTCCCTCCGCCAACTCCACCGCTGGCCCCAAAACCTCCCCCATACCCACCTTCCCACTCCCAAACCGCTCCACGCAATCCACCCACCCCGCCGCCGCCCCCGGCACTGTCACCGCATGCACACTGCTGCTCGGGATCCCTCCGCTTTCGCCTTCCGCGATCCCTAGCTCTTTGCGCATCCGCTCCAAAGTGGCGTGCGCGCCCGAGCGCCCTGAGCCGTTGAGCGCGCGCACGGTTTTGCTGGCGGCGTCGTAGAAAAGGCAGAACATGTCACCGCCGATACCGGTGGAGCTGGGTTCGGTGACGTTGAGGGCTGCGGCGACGGCGACGGCGGCGTCCTAGACGATAATTTCAGTGACATTCGTTTTTATTTATGATTAATAGAACGGGGATATGGAGGAGACATACGGCGGCATTTCCACCCGCTTCGAGGATCTTGATCCCGGCTTGACTGGCGAGCGGTTGGGTGGATGAGACGATACCTTTAGTGCTGTGGACGACGCTGCGGCGACTGGGGAAGGGGATGAATTGGGGGTCCACGGCGGGATAGATTGATTGAGCGTTGAGAGGCATGTTGGTGTATGTCTTCGCAAATATTTCTGTGAATTCTAGGCCGCATATAACCCTTATCAGGAGAACTTCAGGGACGAGGTGGATTATTATTCATGATACGGATGCCCGAATGCGGAGGGGCAGGTGGAGATGCTGTCATTGGCGTTGGAGATGTCAGGGGTTTGCCTTTACCATAGCTCTCCATCCCTGGCGTTGGGGTATCAGATTGTGGCGGAGGATCCATCCGTTTTCGGATGGTGGGCATGCCAAAAGTGCGCCACCAGTCCAGGGATAGACTGAAACAATTCGACCGAATTATTTTGAAGAATAAGATGCCGTCTAATGAGTATTCACGATACCAAGTCGTACCAGTTTGTGTAATTTTACCACGCTAGTGAGAATTGGGCTAGCGTTAGGGACAAATCTCAAAATGTTGGGGACAAACCTCACCAGCCAAGTCATAATAATCTGTCATGATACGAACTCGATTGTTTTCTTACTCCCTCATATCATACAGGTATCACTAGTAATACTAGAACGGCAGAGAGATGCATGTGGCATAGCTAGTCCAGAAATAGTCTATTAAGTGAGTTTGACCGGGAAGACTGCGAGATCCATTTGCCCCCAGTGATGGAGTTTCCTCCATTTTACTGAAGCCTCACCAGAGCGTCTAGGCAGCCCCGATAGTACGAAACGTTACGTTATTCATCGAAACCCAAACAAAATTCACTAACTATCTAGCTGCACTCTCGCCACTATAAGATGCCATGCCCCCTAAGGCCCACCGAGTTCCCCAGTCAAGACCCTTAGCAGCAGCCAGCGCCTCTTGTCGACCGGTGCTCTGAGAATCAAAGTAGGGCCTTTCACCCAAGCTCACCGCGCGCGACCTAGTGCGCTCTCCCAGGCCCTTTTTGATAAAATCCGGGGTAGCAATGTGGAAGACGCTACGATTGCCCCAGATGGCGACGTCGTTGGGGTTTTGCCAGCGCAGACGGACCTGCAAGTCATGGTTCTCAACGATTAGCTGAAGGAACCAGTCGAGGAAGTGCTTCGACTCCGCCTCGCTGAGCCCCGGGATGCTCTGGACGTGATTACCGACGGCGAAGGCGCTCCGCCACCCGGTGACGGGTTGGTGCGGATGGCGGGGTGGATGGCCTCGAGGGCTTCCCCGACGTTCTCGGGTGCACCGCACTCGGCTGTGTAGAAGGGGAAGTTGTTGCGAGCGGCAGCATTGTTTACCTCCGGCTGGGCGGAGTAGAACGTGAGCTTGTCGAGGAGCTCCGGAGCGGCTTAGAGATGCGGTCGTAGAGCTCGTACCCCCAGGCCCAGAGGGTGTCTCCGCCGGTCTTAGGGAGCTCCGTAAGTCTTAGGAGGGCGTAGTCGCTGGGGACAGGCTCGAAGGTAATGTCACTGTGCCACAGGCGCTTCTTGCTCTGCGGCAGTTTGGCGAACCGATCGGGGTACAGGGTCTTGACCTGGACGGAGGAGATTGTGCTAATCTTATCGTCGTCGCCTCTTGCCGGATGTGAGAAGTGGGTGAAGGGGTGATTGTGCAGCCCTAGCGTCGCGGGCTTTCCGGTGAGTTCACCGAGTCGCTGGACAAGTTCTTTTTGTAGGGCGTTGTCGATGTTGTCCTGCTTGCGGAAGAAGACGACGCCGCGCTGGGAGACTGGTGTTATATTAAGCAAAGGTGTCTTCATGACCTTTATTATCGGAGCTCTTACCGGTAATGGCCAAGTCGCGGAGCAGTTCGTCCGAGTTGGGTGCATGTAACCACTCGGCGAGATCAACGTTGGCAAACTCCTTGCCGATTACGGTGGTGACATCGAACTGCTCGAATTGGTCGAGGGCGCCGCTGAGTTGTAATGGCTCCTTATGCCCCGTCTGGGATTTTGGGAGTCCATCTGTAACACTGTCAGTCTTGGACTCTTGGTACGTACACAGCTGGCACAGAAGGCATCATAAGTACCGTCTTTGGGCTGGACGGCCGGGGCTTTCTCCTTGAGAGGCCCTGAGGGAACTTCCTTCGTGATGGGCGCTGTGAGGGGGACAGCATCTACGGTTGCTGAAGGAGACATAATGCAGTAGTTTGATGCACTGATTTGAGACTTGTAGTTCGTGGACTGTAGAGTGGGCTAAAAAGCTTCTCTTGAACTGGCGAATGCTCATCGTGGCCTTCCCCTGCAAAGATCATATACGTACATTATATACGTATAGGAGTCCTCGGCATGAAGCTGTTCATCAACAGGTAAATTCCAAAACGGGTTCTAGTGAAAATTACGCAATCCTCGTCATGCCTTGTACCACGGAGTTCGCTCGTGGTGTCTGTATAGGGGAGTGTACGGAGAACGCTAACGGACCCTAGGCTGCCGTTGCAAGCGTACATATAGGGCCATATCATGGACCAATAATAAATAATAATCGCTTTTACTGCTGAGCTGGCGCATGCGTGGGGATAGGCACATCTGACATCGCAACCCCCCTACGTTGTCTACCCCGCGCGGCCCTTGTAAGCCATGGCGGAGTACCATACTATACATATGGTACAGCAGATGGGACTAGAGCGGGAAACTCGAAGGTAGGTTAACTGGGACTTAACGTGCTTAACTAACACCTTGTTAAAAGAATAGTCATAACCCACCAAATGATAGATCATTTCACTTCCCAAACGGGATTATCTAGATGTAAATAGTTCTGCCATTCCTGTGAAGATTCACCATCTGGATGACCCTTTTGGGCCTCTTTGGGCCCGGGTCGGATCATCTATTTTCCTTACCCAGCTTTCGAGGCATATAATGCCTCGTGCGAATCCTACCATCTCTCAACGGTAGCGATTCGCGCTGTTACACATTTACACGATTACATACAATACAAATACGTTGATACAGACTTCTTGATCTATTCAGTTGCCTACAGCAATCCAATATTACCCAGGACTACCAATCCTTGACAATTCCTACCAGAACTTACTCTTGATTCAATAAATTAACCAGTGTTCAATCAACACACTGCACCTTCCTGTCCTGTTCCCTTGCACTACGAGATTTCCCAGTTCAGCGCTGACGCCACCGTTCTGCTCCCTGGCAGTTTTCGGGACAGGATGTCTAATAATCTCGCTCTAAGGTGATCAATCAAATCCCAACGCATCCGAAGTTGCCTCATCTCAAAGGGGTAAAGATGCCAACACGTCCGCGCATCACCACCATTCTCCCATGCACCAACCTAGCCTCCGCGACTTGTTTCTTCCTTCGTCTCGGCTTCAACGCGCCGTCCAAGGATGAAATGAACGAATGGGACCAGTACCTCATGCTCGACCACCCTAATGGCTCCGAAATTCATCTGAGGGAGATTGGACCAGACGAGGAAGGGTGGCTGGAGCCACATAAGAACTCGTTTGGCATCTATGTCTATTCCGAGGACGTAGAAGCACTAGCCATGGAGTTTGCCAACGAGATCATCGAGCAGGGGAAGAAGCCCGAGATCAAGGAATGGGGTTTGCTTGAGTTTAGTCTAAACGGTCCGGATGGGTGTTTGGTCCGGGTCGGATGGCCTGTGGGGGACATTGAGATGGGCAAGAGGAAGGTTGGGGAAAAGAGTGAATAACAAGTGAGCGCAGAACATTGGGTGTATTCAGTGTGGATCACTGTCCATGCCTCATATCAGGTCTTCACAAAGCGCGTGCATCGCCCGCAAGAGGAACAACAAGGGAGATACTGCACATACAACCAAAAGTTGGCATGTTATTAGTGAATAACCGATGAATTAGAATGTATTCATTCTACCTAGTCAGAATGGAATTCAACCTGAGCAGCAAGACGGTGAAAGTGCTCGTACTCCATTCTTCCAGCTGCTTTTGGTCCGCATAGAATGTCGCCTACTGTATCTGACCATGGCGGAAAGTCATGCTCAAAGATAGGATCGCCAGCGCCTTTCATGTTCACTAGAACAGCCTGTCTGAAGTGCTATCGCAGAAGCTCATCGACAGGTCGTTGAGTGTTACCCAAGAACTCTTTATCAAGATGCTTCCCAGCAAGATCTGAAGCACTAAAAGAGAAAGACACGACTTTGTAGTTGCCCTAATGTAATCGTTAGCGGCTGAAACTCCAGTTTGAGAAAAGGCTAGGTATGCGTCGGGTTTGATTGAGAAGTGATAGGAATCAAGAGCTGATGATATTAGTTCGAAGTAGTGGTCCGTTTTGTACTGAGCTTATCATTCCGCCTTTTTTCGGTCGAACCTGCCTAGTCTTCAATCTATAAAATCATTGATAGCCATATTCCAACTTTGGGTTGAACTCTGCGTTTTGCAAAATGTACGATAGAATACTTTCTGATATTTTTGAGGCTGAAGGCTAAAGCATTGATATGCGAAACGTCGCTAACCCCTATTTATCCAAATTTCGCCCTTCAAGCTTGACTAACTAGCTGAAACTCGGCAAGAATAAATACAAGCACAACGATACAGCGGCAGCTTTTCGGCGGTAGATGGGGTATCCTAGTGGGGACCAAATTTCAACTGTGGCGTCAATAAGGCGGGCAGAGCGTAGTTTACCCACTTATCCCCCGAATTCCTCACTAGATTGTAAACGAAATCTTTCCTGAAATCGCTCTTTTCTCCCTAGGTTACTATTAGACTTGAAACCTTAAATGAACAACAGCTAGTTAGTTAAGATAAATCTATAGTTATGTATCGGCCTTACGGCCTAGGACGGATACCTTGCAGCCTTGCAAAAAGGCTGGATATATATACCACTCGTGAGCGGGGGAGAGCTTCTCTTTTTAGCAATTCAACGTTTTCAGTCACCAGTGACACGGTCTGGATGCGCAAGGTCTGCGATTACCAAGTTCCATTAATCTAAACTGAAGAGAGAGAGAGAGAGAAGAAATCTCCCTGCACCTTTTGTGCGCGAGATAGCGACTCTCCTCTCCAATGCCCTCATGCTGTGTTACCATGTTTGTTTGCTTCTCTGATATAATCCACCAGCCACGTCTTCAGCCACAACCAAGGGAACAGGCCGCAGGCCTGGGACCATAACACCCGATGCTTGTGTCTTGCAAAAAATGCTGATATGTAAAAAACCAGACTGCGTCAGAATCGTCAACCAACCACCGCAGTCGAAGCACCAGTTCGTAGCTATTCTCTGCTCTCTGGAGACGCTGGGTTCAGTCGTACGCTGCGCCGAGAGGAGGTTCGATCTGACATCGTCTAAATTTCACTGGGCTGTCAAGAAACGATAGAGGATTCGATTGAACGTATCAATTTTACTGTGCGACGGCTCGTTGTGAAGAAAAACGAAGTTGAAGTAGTTAAATTGCTCTCATACAAACGATCTCGACTTCGGCCAAAAATCAATGACATGATCCTCAGGCTATTTGGTAGAGAACCTTGCTAATTAGGTATAGTGCGGTTCGTTGCATCAGGGCTCAGGCACTACCGCAATGGCCTGAGCGTGCTGAGGTAAGTTTGCTCATAGATGTAAATAGCAGATCGCAGTGAGAGAGATCTTTTCCTTTTCTCTTTAGCAATTCAACAGCGTTACCAGCTTACTAAATCCTTAGTGATTTAGGCCTATGACAGTCCGCGTCGATTTTAGTATGGTCAGTGCCAACTCCCATAGAAAAATAAATAAATAAATCACCAGTGCTGCGATGGTGAAATATTATTCAAGTCAGCGAGGGTTCAGAGGCGCTGGGTGTCGTCTAGATCTCCTCGGTCGTATCTAATGCGGTCTATGAGCCGAATCTAAAGTCTAGCCGTTTATTTCCTTTATCCGTCGTAGTTGCCAGGTAGTTCTCCTTCTCTTCGCCACTCATGGCATCCCACTTCTTTGCGCGGATCTTGTTGTGGTAGACATAAAAGAACTTGGTCCCAGCGATCAGAAATATGTTGTATATGGCAATTCCAATGAGGATACGGTTTCCAGTTCGATATAAGGGCTTGTCCTCTTCGCGGTAAATCTGGAAGTATGGCTAGTGAGCATTCTCATAAGCAGAAAGGAATGGAGTTGGCGGCCTTACGTTGGAAGAAATAATCGAGCTCGCTTGGCAACACATATTGTAGAAAGCTGTTGCGAATGTTCTGGTGCGCACTGTTCCTGCATTTCGGGAGGTGACTGCAACAACGATCGCGTGCGCATACGGATGTCCGACAAGGAGAGTGGACAAAATCCATTTCACCCACGGGCTTGAGGCTGATGGAATCACTGCCAGGGCAATCAGAATTGGCAAGGACCAAACTTGGCTGATTAGCGCGACTATGAACCGCTGATCCATCTTTTCGGAGAGCCAAGTCCAGAAGAGCGCTTGCGCGATAAACAATGCGGATGCAGGTATTGTTAACAAATTGGTCTTGAAAGTATCAAACCCGACGGAACGAAGCTGCAATGTCAAGTAAGCCACCATTGGATGATTCGGGATGAGCCAGGTCAAGCCCATAAGATAGATAGGCCACATATGGTAATCTGTTAGGCAAAGCCAGATTTCTTTAAGGTTCAGCCCCTCACGATTATGCATGTCGCCTTTTGAAGGATCATCCCGGAGAATCCGGTTGACCATGATCTTCTCTTGATGTTCAGTGAACCAGCCGTCTTTGCCTCTAAACCGGGACTTGGTCTGTGTGGGTGACGGTGGAAGATAAAAGGCGGATGCAATGCCGATCAGCCCGGTCAAGGTTCCTTCTAAGGCAAATAACCATCGCCATCCTTCCATTCCATTGACGCCGCGTAACCGCAGAATACCATAGGCAAGAAACGCGGAGATAACGCTGGTGCTCTGATATGCGGTCCAGAAATAGCTGAGGCGAATGGGTAACTCGGGGCTAGTGTAGAAGTACGACATGTAAAGGATAGCATCCGGAATGAAGCCGCCTTCAATCAATCCGAGGAGGGAGCGGCAGGCGTAAAAAGACGATTTGCCGCTGAGGAATGCTTGGAGGCTGGCAACAAGACTCCATGAGACCATTTGAATGGGGATCCAACGATCGGGTCCGAGTCTCTTTGAAATGAGCTGAGATGGTACTTCAGCGACCAAGAAACTGCAGTAGAATATGGTCATTCCAGTGTTATACTCGTTGGTAGTGATGTTAAGGTCGTCGAGCATGTTGTCTGAGAGTGCTTGGCTGATATTCCCTCGATCAAGTTGTCTTTCCACAGTATTAGTAGGTGGATAGCAGTTCATGGAAAAGGGACTGACAATGCGAAGAACATTAAACACACCCAAGAGCATATCTTGAAGTCAATCTGTGATGGTGTTAACTTAGTGGGATCAAATCTAGAAGGGTAATAATTTACCCTCCGAACAACTTTCTTCTCATCCTCTTTCGACCATGTGTAACTGGGATCATAGCGATGATACCCTTCGTAGGAATTAATGGGCTTATAGAAATCTTGAAGGCCGGAGTCGTTATCGAATGTAGTGGCTCCTTTGGTCCACAGGGCTGCCTCAAGGACGCCTGCGCTCTTTGAGATAGATTCAGAGCTAGTACGTCGGCCACCAGAGGCTCTTGAGATTGAGTGTTTTCTGTCGTCCAGCATGTTGATTGTCTCTGCTAGGGGATTGGATAGAGAGCATCAATGGTTAGGACATTCAAGAGGGATCCGAAACTTATATTCATCGCTGAGTGACTTCCATCTACACCCTATCATGGCACCATAATGGCTGCTTGCGTACCTAAATCCCACTCCTGCCCGGAAATCTCATTTTCCCCACATTATCAGACGAAGAAAACATGCTACTAACGGGTGCGAGTAAGGAGTGAACGACGAAGAGTATACGAGCTAGCTAATAGTAAGAGACTGACTATAGCACGCGACTGATGGAGTATATTGCGAAATATGCGGAGAATATAGAGTAAGAGATTGACTATAGCACGCAACTGATGCAGTATATCACGAAATATGCAGAGAACATAGAGCAAGAGATTGACTATAGCACGCAACTGATGGAGTATCCCACGAAATATGCGGAGAACATAGAGTAAGATAGTAACAGATGAACGGGGTATACCTAGCCATAGAGGTGTTCTCTAAGTGTTGTGGTAGGATCAAGATACGTTCTGAAATAGACGTGATGACTCGGTAAATCGTGTGCTCCAGGGGGAGCTCTAACAACACGTAGAGCGGAACATTCGAGTCTGTGAATCCCACGCTGATATAAACCCCCTGCGATGCTACTTGAAATGCTAAAAATGACATTGAAAATATTAGGTAAAATACGGAGAAACATAATAGCGAAGCGTTTAGCTCTTGGATATCGGTATATACGGTAACTGAGGAAAGGACGAGTGGACTGACTCGCTCAACCGAAGCATGGTGCAACTCCGCCACGTATTAATCGTGATATATGCCTGGATACTGTACATATCGAGCGGTCCGTATGTACCTTGGATCGTAGTTCTGGTGTCTTCTCGATGGACAAGTGGAAGCCACGTCCCAGAATCCGTAGACATGAGTCGTGAAGTCTTGGGTCATTCCAGCTCATCATCGGCCTGAACGGAACCCAGCCAGTCGCCGCCCGCAAATAAAAGCTTAAACGAACACGAACCCGTATAATATCAGAATGTCACACATGCATGGGTCTGCTGTGCAAGGGCAGGGTGCCTCAGGGGTTGAGCAGGAAACGGGGATGCATCAGGTGAGGAGACATAATTAGAGTTTGCCTATCTCCGCGGTCTCTTACCTTTCACGTCAAATTGCCTAATGCAGCGATACACTGGCACAATTCGGTGCACTAGGAAAAGGATTAGTGAGACCCAAGCAAATAAGTCTTCGCCAGATCCAGTAATTAGTTGGGATGTCGGACATGAAACAAAGACCAAAGTTGATTTCATCACATTTCGTAACGGGAGATTTTTGTTATTGCACGTGACTGGGGCCCGGCTGGGTGCAAATAAGAATCGCGACGCGTTCCGTGCATCCACCATAAGGCCAGCTCACAGCTGGGATAGAAATGTGTAAGCAAGTTACAACCTGGAGGACAATCCTAGAGTAGTAGTAGTAGGTTAATAGACTTGATTCGATGGATGGAGCAGTCTTGCTGCCCTAGAATGGTGCAGTAACATAGAGTACGTGATCATCTGGGATCATCTGTCAAGACTGAGCTTGTCCACTGTGATACCTGACACCAGCAACGATGGATAGACAATAATAAAGTTGCACAATCTGTAAGCTATATTCGAAAATACGCGGAGGGTTTTAAAAATGTGCTGAATATCCGGGAGGATAGATAAAAGCAGGACTCAACGACACTCAAAAGGGAAGTAGAGACTTAAATTATACTTTGAACCCATTCATAAAAGAAACACGTTAGCAAATATGGCACCCACAGCAACTGTGGCACCCGCAGTGACGGAACAGGATGCTCCAATCGTTACCAAAGGCAGACCGCAGCCGTTAGTATCGTCAGGCATCCTTGATCAATTCGAGCAATTTGATGCAACCCCAATCATCGGCACGGAGTTCTCAAGTGCCAACCTGGTCGAGTGGATTAATGCTCCAAATGCAGATGAACTCTTGAAGGAGTTGGCCATCAAAAGAAAGCACCCTATACTAATATAGGCATTGGTTCAACGACTCGGCGAACTGACGGGAAAGCCGAAAACCTCGGGCCTGCACATTCACCCGATATTGAACCCTAGCCAGGAGTTTGGAGGATCCGATCCGGAGATCAGCACAATCAGCTCTGCCCAGCGCAAGAAGCTTTACAGCGTCCCTGAAGGTGAAAAACTCACCGCAAGGCCTCAGGCCGCTGAATAATGGCATTCGGATAGGATCTCGAGTGTCGTCGGCAGGTGGAGTGTCAAATTCAACATAGTTTGTATCAGCGGTGATACTAGGGTCGATGTGGGTGTCGTTCGAAAAGTCCTACACTGATTAAGATAGATTCAACCCTCAAATAAGCTGTATTACTTACCCGCAGGTGCATCATGGTTGTCAATAGAGTATAATTGATATTAATGGTGGTGGTAATGGTTTTGACATCGCTACATCCTGTTTGATACCCTGGTCGATACCCTGGTCGGTGGCTGCTACGCTAAAAACGCCTTCGTGATTTAAAAATCGCGACAGGATAAGGGATAGACACCCTCTGGGCATCCGAATACGAGCTCTACGACCGTATTGGTGAACCATACCAGAAGTTCCTTGAAGGTCTTACGGGGACCTTCGCCCAACCGGGATTCAACGCCGCTGCAGCTCGAGGTGGCTTCGAGCTCTATGACAAGCTCCGTGGTGCACCCGAAAATGATGGTAGCTCGTTCAAAGCAGTGCACCCCATTGTGAGAACCAACCCTGTGACTGGTTGGAAGAGCCTTTTCCCCCTTGGAAACCATATCCAGTATATCAATGGCGTGACGGAAGAAGAGTCAAAGTCTCTCCTGAGCTGGTTCTTGGACTTGGTATACAAGAACCACGACCTGCAGGTCCGCCTCAAATGGAAAAACACGAACGATATCGGTAAGCTTCCCGTAGTCCCAAAGGAGTTAAGGCTCGGAGCTGACATATGACTAGCGATCTGGGACAACAGAAGCACCTTCCACCGCGCAACCTTCGATTATGACGGCCAGGGTGAGCGCTTCGGTAACCGAGCGGTAGAATTGGGTGAGCGCCCGTATTATGATCCCAATAGCAAGTCACGCAGAGAAGCTCTGCGCGAGCATGCTCCTAATGAGAAGATTCTGGTATGATTAAGTCCGTGAAAATCTCCGGAGCTCATTCGCGGCCTTACAGTCTACAGCCATCTATTCATGTTAAACCAATTAGGGAGACAAATTGATCTTATGATGAATGAAATAATAGCTTCTGAACTAGGTCCCGTGCGTGATTGAAAAGACTAGAATAGCGACCCTGTGGAGATCTTGGGGTTTGGTGGTACACGAATGCGGATAGCCCATCGGAGTATATCAAGGGGCATTAAAGAAAAGTGTGAGTAGCCATTCAAGGCGGGTTTAGCAGGAAAAAAAATGACGATTAATTGGAGAGAGTGAGATAGATACCCCCGTCAGGCCTCTCTTCAAGCCTTGATGTCGAATCCTACCAACTGCACTAAATCCCCAAAAAGGGACGCCCCTACTAGGAACCTAGGAGAAGGGCAGATATAGCTTCTTTTGACACTTGAGGCCCATGCCCGCCACGATTAGGTTTCCAGCAATTAGTAAGCTGTTGCAAAAGTCAGATGTTACTTATAAATCTTTTATTTCCCGTGCGATAGAGCAGAAACGTGGTAAAAATACAAGCGCAACGATAGATAGGGGTATCCTAGCGTAGCCACACTTTCACCTGTAGCGTCAATAAAGTGGGCAGAGGTAGTTTGCTCCAGGGATTTGCTCCTCAGTCCTTAGCGGCGGGAATTGCTACGGTAATTAAGGGACCAATTACCAATACCAGTACTCGAGCTGGTGGAAACTACAAAGTACAAACACTCGCACGATATCGAGGTACCAGGATGGAACCACATCCCTGTAATATCAGATAAGTTCAACCTCCACCGATGTCTGGCTGTGAGGCAGTATCTCGTGTAGCCTCCTCCTCATAACGGTTCCTGGCTGGGAGGTCGTGTCTCCGAAGGTTGACATTAAGTACTCGGTATTTACATGCTCAGACGGCCCAGTTGTATGACACGAATAAGGGATGACTGTCGACAGGCGTATACTGTATTATACCCAACATAAATAAATGACTTTCAATTTTTACCACGGACTTTTAAGGTTGGTAAAATGCTTGACTGATCACCACTCTCACCCCCTTCCTTCCACCAACCACCCGATATCCCCCTATCCGCCTACTGCCTAGTAATCCCAATCCCCATCCCGCGCATAACTACTATCCACCGCCTCGCTCGTCCGACTCGCCCGACTTGATCTCCCCGCCCTGCTACCACCCGTCTTTCTACGCCCACGACTCCCTTGATCCCCCTCTCCACCTTGTGATCCATCCACCGCAGCACCCCAGAGCCCCCCCCCATCATCCCACTGATCGTGCCCCGGGCTCGAACGTGCACTCTTCCGATCACTTCTCGCCGACCGCCGACTACCACTCCGCCGCCCACTCCCGGCACTCCGACGGCCTCGCACGCTCCCATCGCTACCGCTTCCACGCTCACTCCCAGCGGTGCGGCTCCCTTGCCTGCTCCCATCCTCCGCTGACCCACCAAAATCCACCGCCACCTCGACACTCGAGCTATTTGAAACATCGTCTTCGCTTACCGAGAGCCCCGACCGGCCATCTCCGCTACCGCTGCTGCCGTTACCCGACATCTGTGACGAAACATCGGTACCCCGTCCGCGACCACTTCCAACCTCGAAAACCGCGCGGTTCTCATGCCCGACGTGCCGACGAGGAAGCTCCGGAGAGCGGACCTGAGGGCTATCGGCGAGGGTCTCTATGCGGCTGTGCTGGGACTCAATCTCGTCATGTCCGTCGTCCGGGTGCTGGGAGGCGAGGGCTTCCATGTGGTGGTAGAGGGGGGAGTCGTCGGGGATGACGATGGTGAAGGCGCGGGGCTGGGGAGTAGAGTGGTCGAGGGGGTCGTCCGGGTAGGGGAGGGGTTCGGGCGAGGGTGGGGGGAGGGAGTGGTTGGATGAGAGGGGGGCTGGGAGTGTGGGTTAGCATATGGTACTGATATAATAGGTTGGAGAGAAAGGAGTGAGAGTACCTTCTTGTTCCTCGGCATTTGGATCGCTGCTGCGGTGTCCATCATATCCACCCCGGCGATAAGACCTGGACAATGTGGAACGGCTGCCGTAGTCCTGTGGAGTCCAATTCCAATCAGGGGTGGCTGGCCCGCTGGGTTTCTGAGGGGGAGTGAAGTGAACGCGCACTCGACTGTCACTGCCGCTGCGTTGGCGCAGTCGACTGCGAGGTCTGTAATCCGGCCGTCTTACGGTTACTTCCGATCCGGACGAGTACCGGTTATCATACCGCCGGCTGGGTCGTCGATAGTCACGACGGTCGTCATCTGTCTCAACAATGGTGCGTCGACGGACGCTAACCGAGCGTTCTTCTCTTGACTCGTCTCTCGAGGTTGATGGACGGTCATTGGCTCCGCCTCGTATGTCGTTGTAGTAGCCTGGAATCCTCCGATGAGGGATGACTCGAGCGTGCGCAGGCGTCCCGTCTCGGCGATATCCACGCCCTCGTCGCTCTTCTTCGATATCAGGGGAATACGGATAGTCTCGTGTGCTTCGTCGTCGTTCTTCTTCATCAGGAGAATACGGATAGTCTCGTGTGATCCACCGTCGCTCGTAATAGTACGGCTCTCGATCTTCCTCCATAGGCGCAATTCGACCGTATGGATAAGATCGACGATCCGGCTCAATCCTCTCCGCAGCCCGGCGATAGCTTTCGTCTCGTTCATCGCGGACGCGGATCCTCGAGGCATCTGGTACCGACCGGGAGCGCCGTCGTGAACGCCGCCGGGACCGGTACCCTCGTTCCGGAGACGTCATCCTTACCGCTTCCCGCACGCGACGGATAACAGTACGCCGCGTCATCGGCTCGATCGGGTAATTGACCTCGGGCTCTCTGCTGATCGACCGCTGCCTTGGCGTCGGGATTCCGATATATGGCGAGCGTGGCCTCCCCCGATGCGGTCGTGGCGAATCAAACCTTCGACGGTCCTCGACGTCGTCATCTCTGCTGCACGATCTCGTCACGCGAATGGATGTATCCATCGGCAAGAGTGCCGGGCTGCGCTGCGTCGAGCTCACTCGAACGCGACGAATCACGCGCTCGACCGACTCGCAGCTTGCGTCGCGAAGTCGTTGCGGCGACGGGGTGGATTCTCGGATGCATTTTCCGCAGATACCCGGCTCGGGGGTCTCTCCTGGGATGATCGGGTTATCGCGGTGATAGGATTTCGATCGGATCCGCCCGCAATTCGAGCATCGGTGATATCTTGGATCGGTGAGAGCGATGGCTGTGGGATCGGTGTATCGTCTTTCTGGAAGCAGCTGACTTTGTCGTGGTTGGTATGGTGGTGCGGGGAGTGTGAGAGGCGGTTGATAAGGGGTGAGTCTGCTGTAGTCCAGGAGATTAGGGTTAGGAATGGATAATGTAGGAGGCGGAAGAACGGGGGGATAAGGAGGAGGAGCAATAAAAGTAGGTAAAAGAGGCGGTGGCCCTGGTGGAAACCAAACCGGCCCCGCGGGAGGAAATATAGGGGAAGGAAACATAGGCCGATGAATAAAACCCGGCACCGACGGACCCGAAGGCGGGTCCCACGGCCCCGCCGGTGGAGGAGGAGGAATCGAAAACATAGGAGACTGAAGCACCGGAACGTACTGCGTGTTCGTGCACAGCCCAGGCACGGTGATCGACCTGCCAGCGAGCTGCCGGCGCCGTCGCTCGAGCTCCCGAGTATCCAGGAAGCCGATACTCTCGAGAAATGATTCCAAGAAAAGGCTCTTGGGCTTGTCGCGGACCATGAATAGCTGGTCGCCGCGGCGTTGGACACGGGCGTCGGGGCGGCGGCGGAGGGGGGCGTAGTGGGGGTCGGGGGGGTAGGGGAGGGAGGTTGGGATGGGTGCGGATGGAGGAGGGGCGCTGGGAGGGATGTTGTTAGAATTACAGAACTGGGCATGTGATGGATGGGATCATGGGGTGAGGCTTACGGGACCATGACTCCTTCTTCCGGGGGGAGGAACATTATCGGACCGGACATGGTGATATGAGTTCGAGTGGTCTTGGATTGAACCTGTTTTTAGAGTAGCGATGGTAGAGGGAGACCAAGAGGCTGACGAAGAACGGAAGAGACCAGAAAGTCGATGACAGATGTCAATGGAAAGGAAGATGATAAAACTGGCTATGAGGAAGTCTGAGACAAGATTGCACAGCGAAGATGAGTGACTTCGAGAAAGTTCAAATAGCGAGTCCTTGGAACTGATAATCAATCGAGGACATTCAGTCACTTCACCCTTTCCTAATCGAACCAAGTTACGATTTCACCTGCCTCATCACTTCTACCTCTGCCCTCTGCCCTCCCGAGGCGACCTTGCCGTAGAATCGCATATATTCGCTATACAAGAGCTAATCTTTTACCGGTGATCGCTCTCCCGAGCATTACCAGGCCCAACTCCGACGCCGCCCAAATGCCACCCTAAGAACAACCGAGTTCCACGACTCTTTTAGTACATTCGCAACCATCAGCGACGTTTCCGCTCCGACCTCACCTCACCTACTCCACGCGCAGCACCCGAGCGCCGCGTCGCTTCGTCGCCTTCTTCTTCTTGTGCCCCTTGTCGAACGCCGCGGCGCTCCCGTGGTCGCGGCCGACGTTGTCGAGGTCCTTGACCTTATAGATGCGGATGATCCAGTTCTCGCTCGTGAACGCCTCGTCGACGGTGGTGAGCTGCGGTCCCTCGGCGGGGAGGCGCGAGCCGCGGACGCGGTCCATCGCTTGGCCTGGGGGGAAGAGCCCGTTGTAGTTGTAGTACGACATCTTGTACCTGCGGGGATTAGCGTTGTGTGTTAGGGGGTAGTAGGCTGGGAGGCTTACATCAAGCTGTTCTTCATCGTTGGGGTCGCTTCGTCGTCAATTCGGTATTCGCCTCGCGCAGTGAAGAAGTCGCGCTCCTTCACCTCGTCCGGCCAGATTCCCTCCGCGATGCGGACCATCCACAGGAACTTGTTGATGTCGTCTCCCGAGTAGCCGAGGAGGCCACCGAACACGACGAGGACGTAGTCGACTTCATGCTGGCGCATGATCGGATAGCTGACCTCCTCGCGGGAGCTCATCGCCTTGCCGACCGTCGCGATGTGCGTGTTGTTCCAGGTATTGTTGTCCACCAGCGTCGGCCGATCCGCCATTCCGCCGATTTGGTATCCGTAATCCCACCACGACATGATCTTCGCATTCTCGTCGACGTTCTGTCGGAGCCAGTAGTACGCCTCTCGATAGTCGTCGATGATATGCTGCGATCCGTCGGGTAGACGGCTGGCTAGCACCACGGATGGCGAGGAGTAGGCGTTAGACGTCACCCAGGTACAATGAGCAACGAAAAGTAGGAGGTAGACCGTGGTGGAGAGAACCACAATTGCTTTCGACACATTGGAGTAGATTCCAATCACGGGATGCCGAGTCGACCGGAGCCCTGGCGACAAGATTTTCGTTACTGGATTCACAGGCGACTTCACATCCGCGAACTCCTTCGCACTGCCGTTCTCCTTCGTGTCCACAATCGGCGTCTTCGTAGTCAAGTACGTGTCGAGGATCTGCGACAGCGCCATCGCCGCAGCAACGCAGACGATCGGAGTCAGGGTGAGCATCAAACGAACCATGACGCCGGAGAAATAGCTCGCCAGAACCGCGTAGATGACGATGAAGACATGCTCGTCTTTCAGGTGACGGAAGCACATGTATACACCGGCAGGGAAGAGCCAGATGAGCATGTTCAGGTCGAAGAAGAATGCAGGCCACGCGGTCGGTTGGTGCTCGGACACACTAGCGATGATCGGGATGTGGATCTTGGCGTAGCCGGTATCCCAGAGGGAGTAGAATCGACCGGTCCATGGCGCGATGACTCCGGAAAGGGTGAGAAGGACGAGGCCGCCAAGTGCAACGACGAAGATGACAAGGACGAGGGACCGGAGGAGGGTTTGGAATTGCTTGCTGGGGAGTTGGTATCGGATGTACTCGACGAACGCGACCAACTGGATCAAGCCGAAGACACCTATAGAAGCATTAGCGGGCGCTCCCTGGACAACTAATGCGGAGTATCAAATCATCCTCACCTAAGGGAGCCATATGCTCACTGCTCCGCACCGGATCGAATCCAACGAAGGGAATCTGCATAGCTGCCAAAGTTCCGATTGCATACCAGGTCGTGTATGCAACGTAGAGCCTCGAACTGTACCGACCCATGCAGATGAGGACGAACGCATGCAACGGCAGCATATTCGTGATGAATACGTATCCTCCCCAAGCAGACACCATGTACCCGTATGACAGCGCCGTGATAGCGCTCCAGAAGATCGAGCCATTCTTGACGGCCTTGATCCAGAAATAGAATGTTGCTACAAGGAGCGTAATCGCAATGGCCTCGTTATCGTATGACTACCAATTGTGAGCTTTGTATCCTTCCAAATTGTACAAGCAGCACATACCCCTGCCACGGATCGACTGATGTATCCGGGAGAAATTCCCATGAACACCGCCGCCAGCAACCCCGCGGAGGGAGACGTCGACATCTCCGACGTAAGGAGATACGCCGCCACGGCCGTGAGGCCTGAGAAGGCAGGAGCGAGCAAGACGCAGATGTTGCGGATGTCGACCGGGAAGGTCAGGAATCGAAGGAGGTGGTAGATCGCGCCCGACGTCACCATGAGGCCCGGGTATAAAGTCCCTCCGGTGACTCGTCCCAGCGGGTGCCATGTTCCTACAACACCAAATCAGCGCGGCACATCGCAGGCAAGCAGGATTGATCGCATACGGTCATCGAACCAGTCCCAGAAAGGGTAGAAGCCATTCTCGACGAGGTATTTCGTCGCGCGGAAATTGAACCATGGATCAACTATATGGCCATTAATATCGTGTCCTTTGGTCAGATACCATCCCCGCACGTACATTCATGGATGATAGACTCGAATCGAATCACGCTGAACAACCGGCTCGAAATGGCAGCGCCGGCGATGCAGAGGAGGATCACGACACGCAGCAACGAGCGGGTGTTGTGTCCGCTCTGGCCTTTGAAGAACACATCTCCAGCCGTAGCAGTCATGGCGACGGCGACAGCGATAGCGAACGAAAGTACATGGGATTTCGGAGACGGGGAGGGCTAACGAGAGACGAGAGATGGGGGATAGGGATCTCAATAGCTGGTGTTGCGTGTTCAATACAGTAGTAGGAGGCAGATATCCGGAGCTTGGGAGATATCTGGCTCCTACAGGGGTCCAAGTCTTGGCGTTCGTCGTTGCTGTGTCGAACTTTTTGGATGGAGACATCTGAACTTCCTCAACCAGCAATTGATATCAGAGCTTTGAGGAATCTCCTCTTCTTCTCAATAAAATACTAAGGTGAGTAATTGAATGGAAACTCGGATTTAATTGAACCAATTTCTAACATCGATCCAGCTTCCCGTCATCCCGCCAAGATGATATGCGATCGCTGTCTCCTCCGCGCCTCGCGCTCCCTCACCCGCGTTTCCATCCACGATGCCCCCCGAGCCTTCACCGCATCCATGATCCCTAGACAATCCCTCATCGCCCGCCGCTTCGCCTCCACGGACTCCTCCTCCCAACCCACCACCACCTCAACCACCTCCTCCGACACCACCTCCCCCAAATCTGCCATCGCCCTCTCCTCCGTCCCCGCCGGCACCCCTCTCAAAGGCATCAACTACCTCAAATCCGCCTCCGACCCTCTCGCCCTCGCCGACGACGCCTACCCCCCCTGGCTCTGGACCCTCCTCTCCTCCACCAACGCCTCTACCCTCGCTGACCCCGCCTCGGAAATCGACCCGACCATGCCGCGCAAGCAGAAGAAGAAGCTGCTGAAGAAGATCGCGAAGGAGCGCGCGGCCGGGAAAGAGGAGGCAACGGTGCCGGTGTATGAGCAGACGGTGGATTTGCCGGAGGGGGATGGGAGTGTGGAGGCGGGGGAGAGGGCGAGGAAGGAGAGGGAGGGGTTGAGGAGGGCGTTGAGGGGAAAGAATCGCGCAGGGATTAAGGAAGCGAATTATTTGAAGACGATGAGGTGATTTAGAAGGGAACTGTTGAGTTTGGGGGGATGGGATGGATTTGTGGGCGGATTGTCAGCTGTATGGTGTATTGTATATTACCGCGCATGGGACGGACATGGACTTCAGATATTCTAGTGTCATTGTTTCTATTTAATCTTTGTACAGACTCTTGCTGCGCCGAGGGAGCGGATTCCGTGCTCAACCTGTAGCTTTCCCACTTTCCAATTTTCCAACGTGGTCGGTTGGTCTAAGTCCATATGCTTGCGCCATCCATGCAAACGAAAGAAAGAAAGCGACAGAGCCTCCAAGACGGTCATCACCAACATGACAGCACGGACAGATCACGCTTGCTTGCTCTTCTGCCGTTTCTCTTGAAGATACCGCCATCCTCGCCCAACTCCCGCCGTAATGAAGCCCTTCACCGACTGGCTCGTACTCGGCCACTCAACAGTCTGCTGAATCGCCTTCCGAACCATCTCCCGCAGATCCGGTTCCCCGGCAATCCTACGGTCGAACTCCGTGCCTTCCCGCCTCCGGAACCCTTCCTTGTCCTCATCTTGCGCTTGCTCCAACATCTCGTTGAACTGGTTCCCCGGGATCGCGAACTTCCCCTGGTACAGGAAATACAGCTTCTCCCGGAACGCCCGCGGGAGCCGCCGCACCATGTTCCCACGCTTCACCGGATCCATATCCTGCTCCAACATGCAGTCGCTCTCGGAGTCCTGCTCCCACCCCTGCTGATAGCAGCGCGGATCGTTCAGCGATACGTTCGGCAGGTCCTCGATGAGCGGGTTGTAGAGAAGGCGGAAGTTCGGGAGCTGGTGCGTGACGATGTTGGAGACCTTGTTGGGGTTCTCGGAGCGGAACCGGATGCGCGGGTCGCCGGTGTAGGAGATGCTGGCGATTTCGTTGTACAGTTCTTTCTCGGTGAACTTTTCGGGGAGCATGAGGAGGGCGGTGCGGACGGCGCTGATCAGGTTGATTTGGTTCGCGAGTCGCACTTTCGGGTCGTCGCGGAGGATCTTGACGGGTTTCTGGAGTCGGCCGGCGAGGTAGAGGGTGTCCCAGTCGCTGAGATCCCTCTGTAACGTTTTGAGATTGACGACCCCATACTTGATCATGGTCCCGTTGACTGTGATGTATGGATTGAAATATACCCCAGCGCCCCAATTCTCCTGGACTTTCGTCACCGGGCCTGAACCAAGGGAGCCGAGGGCGGAGTAATGGTCGCGATGCTGGTGGAGGTTGAGCGAGTGCCAATGCTCCGTGAACGAGACGCCGAAAATAAAATCGATGATTTTCCCTCCTCCTCGCTGCCACGTCTTGATGGCCTCGGGGGGATGTGGGTGCGGGGACAGGGATTCCGGTTTGACGTCGCCGTTCGACTGCGGGAACACTCCGGATCCATACGCAAAGGCATAGCGTATAGGGGCCCGGAACTGCCAGAGGATCTGTCGCAAAGATTCCTTGAATTCCTCGTTGATGATCATGTGTTGGTTGAACCCAAAGGTCCGGTGCGGAAGCTGATCGAACTTCGTGATGTTCCAGTCCGGCTCATCTTCCCAGCCCGGAGGAAGAGACTCGTTAGAGGAGGTTGATGCACGAGATGGCGTCTCCCACGTTGAACTACTAGTTGACCCTCCTTTGATTTCCGAAGTAGATGAACTGGATGATGAGGGAGGCGCCTCTCTCGATTGCGACGACTTGGGCTCCGGAGTCGCGGAAGCGAAGGGTTGGATCCGGTTGAACGAGTGTCGGGACTGCCGGCAGACAAAACTAGAGGCCGAATAGGATAACGATTGACTGGGTAGACGGTGTCGGATCCTGCTCAAGAGCTATACCAGCCCGATTAGCTACCCTCTGCTTCGAATGGGAATGCGACGGCTTACAGCGGGAGCCCTATACGACGCAATATTCATTTTTTAAGAGGGAAATGGCTATGACTCAGTCCGAAGGGCAGTGATATGAAAGCAGAGGAGCCCATCTCTTTTAAGTCAACATCCTTGAGGGACGAATGAGAGTCAAATTGTTTGTATATCCGATTGTAGTTGGAGTGTGAATCGGATATTGCGGCGGATCTCGATGGAGCTGTCAATTGGTGCTAATTGCTAAGGACACATGTCGTTTTTGGTTCCTGTAGTGCGCTGTAAAAAGCAGTCACGTGGCATGCGGGCAGAACCGCGTCCGGCTCCACTTTTATATCCCTGTCTCTCACAACCAAACTCCAAAGTGTAAACAACCATTCGGTCTCTCCCAACTTCAACCACAATCCCTTCAATTGTTCCTCTTCATTATTCTTTGATCGCGACTCCAAGATGGCGGTTCCAGAGGAGGCTTATACCTATGCTGGAAGGCTTGAAACCTTCAAGGCTGTGCATCATCTCACAAAACGCCGCGCATCATCCACCAGGAAGAAGGGCGCGACAGCGGTAGAATGGCCGCATGCTTCCCCGGCGCCAGAAGAGGTACGTCGCTCTCGTAGGGCTTGATCATGGACTAGAAGTACTCATATCTCTCTAGCTCGCTCGTGCGGGGTTCTTCTTCAAGCCGTCCGCCGATAGTCTCGACAACGCCATGTGCTTCTGCTGCCAACGAAATCTGGACGGATGGGAGCCCAACGATAATCCGGCGGTCGAACATTATGCCCACGGCAAAGACTGTGCATGGGCTGTTAATTGCTATTTTGGTCAAGGACTAGATGAGGACCCGTTGGACGCAGAACTCCTGGCGATGCGAAAAGCGACGTTTACAAGCAACTGGCCTCATAAAGGGAAGCGTGGTTGGAAGTGCACGATAAACAAAGTAAGACTCGATGACATGGGCGGCGACATGATCCAACTGACATGTTGTATTAGCTTGCCGAAGCTGGGTGGTGCTACAATCCAACACCAGAGTATGACGATTACACCACCTGCCTCTACTGCGGTTTGTCGCTTGATGGTTGGGAGCCAAAGGATGATCCTTTGTATGTGGACCGATTCTTTTCTGCCACAACAAATCTAACTTTACACAGAGAAGAGCATCGGAGGCGAGCTGAAGGCTGCGATTTCTTTAGACTTGCGGATGAACATGCGGCGACACGAAAACCCGCACGTTCGAAGAAGGCTCGAGGGTCCACTGCGTCGAAAGCATCTAGACTCTCTGTCCAGTCTACCATGACTGTATCAGACACGCCTTCATTCATCTCTGCACTAGAAATGCCGGCTGCCGAAGATGATAGCATAATGACCACCGATACGGTGGCAACAACCACGTCTACCGCAGGAAAAGGGCGTAAAGGCGCTTCGAAATCCAAACCGACAGCTAAGTCGACGCGTAAAAACACGCGTACAAAGAAGAAAGAGGTGGAAGACGCAGAGACGAGCGAAGAGCCATCTCAGCCTCAAGAAATACAAGGGGCAGACGCACCTCCGCCGAAACGAAACGCGCGGCGTAAACCAAGCCAGCAGGATATGTCGCAGTCAGAGGTGACCGTGTTGGACTGGCAGCCTAAACGAGTTACCCGCGGCAAAAAAGCGAACGCCAAAGAGGAAAAGAGAATAAGTGAAGATGCAAGCCAGCTTCACGACGACTTGCTTCCTGTCGTTGAGCCTTCGCAACTGGAGGAAAAGCCCGCTCGACCGAAGAGAGGAACCAAGCGAACCAGCGATGGCATTTCCAAGGTTGATTCGTCCGTCATCATTGTGGAGATGCCCCAGGTGCAGCAAGAACAGCCAAAGAAAGGCCGGCAGACGAAGGCGAAGAAAGGGAAGAAAGCAGCGGCTACTATAGAGTCGGAGACGGATGTACCACAGCCTGTACCTGCGGCCAAACCTACCCGTAAGAGAGCGAACACCAAGACACGCGCCGCGAAACCGAAAGAGCCGAAGCCGGAGCCGGAACTCGAGCAGGAACCTGAGTTGGAACCTGAGTTGGAACCTGAGTTGGAACCTGAGTTGGAACCTGAGTTGGAACCTGAGTTGGAACCTGAGTTGGAACC